>NW_005187704.1:513447-534332 GCF_000239375.1 Pundamilia nyererei | reverse complement strand
AATCCCAGAGGAATACAGGGGAAATCCAAATCTGCTCAAAGTTATCATCTGCAGGACATCAGTGGAATTCTTTGGAAGCTGTAATCTAGCAGGAAAACAACAGAAATCCAGATCCTCTTCAATTTATAATCAAACATGACAAAATGAGTAGAGAAAAACGCAAAAAAAAATTTCCAAATGTGAACTCTTTGATCCAATCTTCTGTAAGGCTCGTCTCCCAGGAGACAAAAGGATGAACAGCTCGTCTCTTCTGCTTAAAACAACAAGGCTTCGCTCACGGTCTCCACTCTAATTCGCTCCAAAGGGGTTCTGTCAGGCTGAGGTCAGGATTCTGTGCAGGCCAGTCAAGTTCTTCCACACCAAACTAGCTCATCCATGTCTCTATGCACCTTGCTTTGTGCACTGGTGCGCAGCCATGTTGGAGAAGGAAGAGGCCATCCCCAAACAGGAACAGTCATGGTGTGCTGAGGCATTCAGGGGCCGAGCCCAATTCCTCCAGAACAACTCCAATGCTTTGCATTGCACTTGGTGACGTAAGGCTTGGATGCAGCTACTCCACCATAGATACCCACTCCATGAAGCTCTCTGCAAACTGTTCTTGAGCTAATCTGAAGGCCACATGTAGTGACTAGAACACCTGAATTCAATGATTTAGATAGTTGGCAAAATAGCTGAAGAATTAAGTTCACCATTTAGCAGTTTTTTCTCTCAGGAGTTGGTGGAGAGGACGTGTCTTCGTTCATTGAAAGGCAACTGTTTGCAAACAGGTCGTTTTTCTGGCAGAAACCAAACTGAACTGTGAAGTCATTGCACTCATTTCACTTTCATTAATATCTGCTGCATTTAGCTCTCTCTAATTGAACCTAACGTTGTTTTACATCAAGGAGGATCCTTGACATGCTGGTCATGACTGGAACTGTTACATAAATCTTCAATATCTCTATTTGGTGTTTATTATTATCACGAGTTGTAAGAGTGATTACTGGCTCTGTATCTGTTCAGGTGAAGTTTTCACAGCGCATGACTAATAAAAATATAAAGCAGCCGGTTCAGCATTACCTTGTGACCAAAGCTCTCTGCATGACTTCTTGGTCATATGGACACTTTCCCACCACCACGGTGCTGAAGTACAGCGCCTCCTGTAGGTAATGGGTCAGCAGTGCACCCTGGAAGCCCAGCACCCCCCAGCGGGCCATCTTGTCGCTGCAGGAGAGGGAGAGAGTTGGCTCTCCTCTGCCGGGCTTTACCCGGAGAACGCCCGGACTGTGATACCCCACCCCAGGCTGCAGAGGGTCAGCTGGGCCACCCGGTACACACTTGGCCCCTGTTCTGTGAATGTCTGAGACCTGATGATGCAGGCCAGTGCCATCAGTTTGAGCCAAGACTGCAGAGCTGCTGGTTTGTGAGGATGTTTCCGATGTTTTGTTAAAGTTCAGCGATCCACGCTGTTCTGTGTCTCCTCTGTCCTCTTCCTTTGTCTCTGCCGTCTCCTCCAGATGAGGCTGCTTAGAGATTCGCTCCTCGCCGGATTCCTCTGCTTTCCTTTTCAGGTCTCCTCCTCCATCAGTCTGTTCATGGCCCTTTACTGATGTGACAGGAGGGCAGGGCTGAGGCTGGCTGTCAGTCATGGGGATGATGGAGGCGTCGCCACCTGGTTTCAGATCGGACAAACAAATGGCATGAGGGCACACTTCTGCATGATTAAAGCCAAGACAGATAAAGGTATGGTTAAAGGTAGAATGCATATAGTCTGAAAGACAACAGAAAAGAAAGCGCCTGCAAACGCCTCACAGCTAATAACAAATACTACAGTGTAAGGCTACGTCCACACTAATGCGTTTTAGTTTGAAAACGCATCATTTTCTCTCCGTTTTGGCCTCCCGTCCATACCGAGACGCCGTTCTCGCTCATGGAAAACGCAGCGTTTTGAAAACGCTCTCGAAAACGCGTAATTTGAAAACGGTGCTTTATGTGTCGCAGTGTGGACAGCGAAAACTTTTGACAGCCCTATTAAAGCTTAATATCAGTCCGTACGTGCTCCAGAGAGCTTTTCTTCAAATTCTTTCATTCTCACTCGCTTTTGCAACTTTGTACTTTTGCGTTACTCGCAGCAGCAACTTCACCTCATTGTCAGTCCATTTAAAAAACTCGGTGCTTTCTCAACGTTTCGCCGCAACGTTTTTCCCATTTTCCTCTATAAACCATTGTGCAATACATATTTACTTTTTTTCTGTTAATACTGTTTATATGTATATAGTGCTGCAGTTTAAAAACTATATATATATTGTGAAGTTTTTGATATATAAAGCTGAAATTTCACAGCAATCATTACAGGTGTCCAAACTTTGGACCGTAAAAGTTTCGTGTAAATCAGAGATGATTAAGCAGGTGAGCAACGATGATTTGAGAATTACTTTCTCTCTTTGTTCCCACAGAACTGTGCCGGTCTCAGTTATAGCGCAATGTGCTTTATCACAAATGATCCCTGTTCTCTGCATGAAAAGGCTGGACTGACTTCCTTCACAAACAAGAATAATCATGTCAAGTCCTCAATTATTCATCATCTCATGGAACTAATTTTACCATAAAGAGGTTGGAGAGTTAAACATTAACAATCCTTATCAGAAATGCATCTTTATTATTTATCGGCTAACAATGCCGCTGCTGACTAATATTTAGGTTTACTGCTTAATAAGCGGATATTAAATGTTATCAGTGGTGAATATTTAACTGTTGCCATATCAACTCTGCATCAAAGCTCAAGAGCTGAAAGACTTTTCAGGCTATTTGTTTGCATCTCTGGCACAAACAGGAGTTATTACATGTTATCATTTATAAAGACCTGCATTACACTCTGCTAGAATGGGTTATGTAATCAAAAAACAGAATAAATCTAAACTGGGTAAGTTACCAAACTACCTCACATTAACTCACAGTAACTACAGCTGATAACCTAGCCGCTCTCTGTGTGAGCAACACAGATCTGGTTTGATTTCTTTCCATCTACTTTCTGCTGTGTGTAACTGTATTCGTTATTGTCGCTGTCCTGTGTGCTGACACTCACAGGGAGTGTGGCTGGTAAAAAGGAGGAAGGAAACTCTGGGCCGAAGCTTCCACTTTCCTCGCTCATCTGCTGCACAAAACACAGAGCTGCCCTGACCGCTCACAGCCCCGTGCAGCTCCTGGATCAGGTACCTGCAAATAAAAACGCATACATATACATAATGCAATCAGCACAGTCAAACAGCCTGCAGTGACACAGGTGGGTTCATACACACACCTGATACATCCCCTCCTGGCAATGACCTCTGCGTGGCTGTCGTTAAGTACATCACCTGAATTAAAAAAGGAAAACAAAATTTGGTTTGCACAATCGACACCTTCAGCATCTGAGACACAAAACGTCCATCTGCACACACCTGTGGGACTCATGGCGGTCTGTCCAATACATTTGGTCCCAGTTCCCAGAGAAACAACCTCCATAGCAACTGCGATGGAAAAAGAAAAATATCGCATCACTATACCTCACTCATATCAGTGTCTACAGGTCCGCTGAAATATACATTATGGACATAATTTAGAACAATTTAAAGCCTTTTTCCCCATCTTCAGAAAACTTTAAATGTCTTTTTAGCAGTGACGTTTGGTAGAAATGGGGAACAAATGAATGAAACTGGGGTTTCAGAACAGTGGACTGGTCCATCCTGCCGAACAACCTGAATGAGAGTCAGCTCCGCGGGTGATCTGGAGCACAGCGGCCAGCAGGGTCCACTCTCTGCCCGGCTCAGGCTTCCCTCTGCGGGGAAGCTGACTGAAACGCTCGTAGCACAACTTGGCGACTTCATCCGCGCTCACCACATTAAAGCGACGGGGAAGGCGGATGTGAGCACCAGTAGGCATTTCAGATATGATTAAATTCACCGTTAATGTCCCGGTGTCATCCGAACACTACAAAGGTGGCATTTTCATTTAGAACTGCGACTAACTCCGGTGTACTTCCGGCGAATGAGAACGAGAAGAAGTTATTTCCGGTCCCAGCAAAGGAAGAGATACTTTCACAATAAAAGTCCTCTCTTCAGCACCCTATGTCAATACATCCACCAACCCTCTTCTGCACATCACCAAACCACCTCATCCTTACCTCTTGCCTGTGGCCAGTGGGCTGATTAAGTAAACCTCTCCAGCGTACTCACTAAATTTATTGTCTTTCCACCGCTGTAGACATAATCTGTTGTGCCCAGAGCCACAAACTGGACGGCCAATGGGAGACTGAGAGTGAAGATTCACTCAAAGTTTGCGTGCATGGTTACATCCAAACATGCATTTTCAATTATTGTGACCCAGTCGGCCAAACCTCAAACTGCTTCGGGCTGAGCTCTAACTGGGGGGCCCAGGCAGAGTGTAATCCCCCCTACAAAGACAGTGAAATAACATATGTCAACATTCCTCAAGTCGTCTCAGGAAACTTGTCAGTAAAAAGGTGACACCGCTACCCTTGATAATCAGTGTAAAACACCTTTAAAATATTATTTTTATTATTCGATTTTTTTAAAAACAAAAACCACAAACAAAGCTACAGAGATGGTTCGTTTTTTAAATTTTCCCTAAACATTTCAATAATATCGTTGATTATTTTTTTAAACACAGTAATGATGGCAATCACGACAGCAATTGTGACATGGTGAATTTTTCTATGCAAAGCATGTTTTTATAAATATTCTATTTTGGGTAATTAATCATAAACCACACATAAAATACATTTTGAGTAAGGTTATCATTTCATCTTTCTTCAACAGTACAGTATTGTTATTGTGAAGTTCAAATCTGACATCTGGGCATTGCTAATCTCCATCATCATTTGAATTTTCCTCTGTAAAGAAGTTATATACACTTTAATGATTGTAAGTCATTATGTAATTTCTGTGCAAAAGTCTCGAGCCGCCCCTCATGGGTGCAAACATATTTACAACTGGAAATACAGTATATAAGGCAAAAACAGTACAATTCTGTACAATTCTAAGGGGCCTGAAAGTCAATATTTGGGATGACCACCTTTACACTTCACCATAGATTGAACTCTGAGGCTGCTTTCATGTCATTTCTTTAAGCACTCTTCAGGAGTAGCTCTCTGAGCTCCTTGAAGGACATTTAAAGCTCTTGTTTGAAAGCCGGCTGCCTTTTTGTTCCGTCCTCTATCAGAATGATCTCACACTGCTTCAATAATATTGAGATCCGAGCTCTGGAGAGGCCACTCCATGACTGATAGTGTTTGCTTGTGTTTGTCAAACTGTGTTATCGTTGATATTTTTCATAAATTCAACAAAAGAAATGGGAACAAATTATGTGTCTTTGCGACATGCTCCTAGTACCAAAGTGCCTAAAGATACCATTTAAAATGTTTCTTTGCCAAGTTGTCTGGTACTGGTTGAGTTTGGTGCCTTTTTATTCTTGAATGACTCAGAGTTTGGTGTCAAGTAGCTTAACAAACAAAAGAAATGATCAGGTTCAAGTGAAAAAGCCGCCAGTGTCCAAAGAAAAGCTGTGAAAAACCTTCAGAAAGCCTGCAGAACGATTGCTCAAGAGCACTTTAAAAAAAGAAAGTCTGACAATAAAGAAACAAAGGGTGGCTCGAATTGTTTGCACGGCACAGTAAACCAATTAATGCTGAACCTACGTCACTCACACTGGATTAAGCATTTTAAAAAGAAAGCCTCACCCAAACATCTTATGACTGAAATCTCATTTATTTGAGTTATATACAGGAGAAATCGACTGAATTTCACAATCAACAGAAAAAATAAAATCGCATCTCATCTCTCTGACCTCTGTAACAGAGGCGCACTAGTTCACGATAACAGCTTCCTCTCACACGCTGCCGTCTCGCTGCTTTAATATGCTTAAAATGTACGTCTCTCTGGTAGATATGTTGTACTGCATTTGCGGGTAGCTGTGCTGTCGCTGTGAGTCGCTGCTGACATTAAAACTATCATGTCGTCTGGTTTTGGTGCGGTTCTAAGCAGTGAGTAAGGGGGGGGGAGTGGTCATCCTGTTTAATCCACACACATACACACCATTTATATGCAAATACACAATGGCATTAACATGAGCAACCACACTCACACCCACACACGTAAGCATTCACTCTTCTGTGTTCCTGTGCCTCAAGCCTGATCCCATGATTCAGCTCACTAGCTCACTAACATGATCCTCGCCCAGGTGAGGGCTTGTTTAGCTGACAGGTGACTCCTCAGCCCTGTGATGAACAAACAAACGCAAAATAAGACCAATAACAAAAAACTATTCGTCGATTTAAGTGTCGTCCGTCTCTGCCTCCTCGTCTCACTCCTGTCCAAATCCCTCCGTCTCCTCGATGGCGAACAGGAGCTTCTCTCGGAGCTGTTCCAGGCTTCGGTAGGGAGGCAGATCCAGACGATTGAAGCTGAGGAGGAGGAGACAGAGTTACACCTCAGCGTGGATTTACAGATGGAACTTCAGGGTGACATTTATCTATTTTTTTTAAACGCTCCCAGGCTGCTCACAGCTCAAACAGAGGAAGTGAAATCCTGATTTTTATTTTCCCCCCCTGTAGTAACCGTTTTAAATCCTACCTGCCCTGCTCAGTGGTTTTAATTCATTTTAGATCATGTGTATTTTTTAGCTGAAATTACTTTTGCAGCTGAAATCCTGTCCGAATCCACGTCCTTAAATTTCAACTGTCTTTTTCTTTCTCCTTTAAAACGAGAATTCCCTTCGAAATGTAGCAGAAGCGTTACAGCTAAGATACAAGCGTCTTCTCCTGATACTAATCCAGGAGGTGAAGGTGACAGAGGGGCGGTCCTGAGATGGTAAAACATGCATAAAAAATGTGACTCTTGTCAGGGAGGTTCTGAATACTATGTGACTTTAAAAAAGTGAATTTATCAGGAATAGCTGCTCGTTTCAGACAGACGATGACCTGAGGGACTGCACAGAGACCATCTACAACATGAAGAAGGATTCTAAATTATGCAAAGCTGCTCTAGTAGAGTCCCAGAATAAAAACCTGGAGCTGGAAGTTGAGTGAAATGAGTCCACTTTAAGACGTTTAGTTAAATCTGCTGATCTGTCTATCAGATGTCTTTTTGTACATTCATTTTAGCCTCAGAGCGGCAGCTCTCTGTACTGTGAAAAGACTCTGTAATCTAAGGAAAGTGATTTAAGTAGAGAGAAAGTGCAGGCAGGGTGGAGATGGGTGTCAGGGGTGATTTATGACAGAAGGATAGGTTCATAAGATTGTTGCGAGAGCTGCTATGATGACAAAATAACAGGAGGCCGAGCTGAATATGTTCAGAATTTCATTGGGAGTGAGCTAAGTGGGCGGGATTAGAAACGAGTACATCGGAGGAAAAGCTCAGGCTGTGACAAAGTTAGAGAGACGAGTGCAGAGGATGGATAGTGGATATACTGAAGACAGGATGTGGAAGAGGGAGCTGCCAGGTGGGAGGGAAAGAGGACATGCAGGGACTGATGTGACAGAGGAGGATGTTGGGATAGGGTGATGGAGGCAGGTGATCCGCTGTGAGGTTTGTAAAGCTGTCCTTCTCGTTTGTAACCTTGCTAGTCTTAGGCTATTTTTAAGTTTTTCAGAGGAGCGCTTCAGTAAACACCTTGCTTTTTACCCTATAACAGCTTGAACAGGCTCCGCCCCCTCGACCCTAAATAAGATCAGCGGGAGACGATGAATAAATGGATGATTCGGAGAAGCAGAACATGAGGCAGCATCTTACCATGTGTGGCTTCTTGGAAGCCAAGTCTCCTTCCCCACTTTGTCTATGCAGAACTTCTGGGGACCATTACTTCCTGCAGGACACACACACACACACAAACAAAAACTCAAACCCTGAACAGGAAGCTGAATGCTGCCGACTCGCATAGCAGAAACTCAAACTGAAGGTGATTAAGAAAGTGAGTAATTTTATTATATCTTATGAAAATGCTCTGGGATTTCCAGCTCCCAGAGCAGCATGGAAAAGCTTTTGTTTCAGCACTTTGGTTTGGAGCTAAATGTCTGCTCAATTTCCTTACAATTGCTTGAGAATTTCCTGTTAGTGTCTGTAAACATCACAGGTCCCTCCATGCAAAGGCAGAGATCTATTTACAACAGTATTAAAACCAGGAGAATCCTCATAACCAGGGCACGCCTGTCCCTGTAAACGCAGTCAGTACCTATGAGCTCGGAGAACCCTCCGACGGGCAGCCGACAGGTTCCCGTTACAAACTGAAGCAGACGGATTCTCTTCTCATTGTCCATCTCTTTCACCACCTGCAGAAAAAACGCTCAGGTCAGCGCTTTCCTAGGAGCATCAGCGTGGTAGGTGTGTGTGTTTACAGGCCCATACCTGCCAGAACCAGTGGATCTGCTTGCTGTTCTTGGTGTAATGTCGGTAGATGGTGTTCTTCTGCCAGTCGGCCAAATCGATCTCCTGCATCCCACAAAGCATCAGCTGCAAAAAGGACAAAGACAGGGGGGGTTTCTTTAAAATTTGGAGTTTAAACTACTCACATGTGACTTCACTCTGTGTGCTCAGAGACATTTTTGCATGTGGTGGTACAGAACCCTGACGTCCTTTATAAAACTTTACTGATTACAGCCCAAGTTCTCACATTTCCTCCTGATAAACGGGGCTCCTGCAGCTCAAGTCGGATGAGATTTCAGACTTTTCAAAAAAAGAAAAGAAAAAAAAAGTCCAAGCTTACCCCCCACCAGCTTGTTTTGGGGGTTTTTCTCTTGGCTCATGAACTCTTTCCCTTCTGTTCCTCTTTTCTGAGTTCTGTCGTTTTAGGTCTGCTTCCAGAACAAAATGTTTGCATATGAAGTCAGTGAGGGTCTGTGCCTATACAGCTCACAAAATATCAGTGTCACTGGGATCCTGATCCGTGTGACTTTAAATCCTCAGTGGAACCCTGGGGCGCAAATGAGTGGCATTATGGTGCGATCAGGCAAAACACGAAGCATCGTTTTCATGTGGTGTGATTTTTGCTGGGAGACACACACAAGTAAAACGAGCTGCTAACAGCTGGATTCATGACATTTTAAGCCTAAATACCAATAAATACAAGTCTTCCTCACCTCCAGCTCCTTCTCGTCAAAGTAGCGAAGCCACTCCAGAGGCACCACCTCGTTGAAGCCGTCCAGGAAGGCTTTGGTTTGCTCCTCCACCCCGCGGGTGAACCTCCAGTCTGTCAGCAGGCTGCGTGAACAAAGAGGCTGCTTTTTATGGTTTGCTCTCCACCACAGACCTTGTTTCTCCTACGCTCATCCGTCTTCATCAGCCCAACTGTCCCCATTTCTGCTTACTGACCTGATGTACTCCTCCTTGTTCTCCTCGGTGACCAGCTCGTTCTCCCCGTCGTCCTTCAGCTGGTGAGTGGAAACCTTCCCGAGGATCTCCATGTCCTGTGCAAAATAGAGCTCCACACCGCACTCCTCCAGGTTGTTCTCTCTGAAAACACAGACGCACACATAATGAAACTAAAAACATTAGCACCTCGTCCTCTCTGTGTCGCCTGCAAGACTGACCTAAATCCAGCAGCCTTCTTGGAACAAACTGCGACACCAACTCCTTTATGTGGCAGTTCATACATAAAATATAAAAATATCAGAAATATAAAATTTTTTTTAATGTATTTACTAATACTGTTAATTTAGAGAAGGGGTGTCAAACATAAGGCCCAGAGGCCAAAATTGGCCTGGCAAAAACTGCAATTTGGCCCACTGGATACCTTTGGAAAATGTAAAGGCGGGCATTTTGAAATGTATCTTAATAAAATTGAATAAAAGTGGCTGTGAATCAACAAAAACTTCATGTTTTACAGATACGGGACAGGCTGGGCAGCTGCCAGAACCTTTTCTGTAATTTTACACATTTATCGTGTAGAGAAACTGAGGCGTATTGTTGAAATTGCACTTCCTAATCTTATAACAAGACATCTCAGGGATTAAATTTGTACTGAAACTTCTTTACACTGACAGAGTTTCACTTGTTCAGTCAACTTCAGATCAAAGTGGGCTGTATGTGGCCCTCGATGTAAAATGACCTTGACATCCCTAATTTAGAGTAAAACCTCACATTAGGTGGTGGTCTGATAAATTTTGTAGTCTGTCCAGCTGAGGGCGCTCCTACTCCACTGTTTGTGATCAGCACTGTCAGCAGCACATGTAACAGAGCAGCATCTCAGAGTCTTATCAGCTAAGCTTTTAGCTGGTTTGTCAACTAAAAGTCATTTAACAATTACTTGATATATCAATGTGGTTTGGGAGGCATTTTAAGACTTTCAGACTTCCTGCATCCAGGTTTCTGTTGTTTGGATATAACTGGCTTAGTATGACCTATTCACCTGGACTCCTACTGTTCATTTCTTTTATTAGTTAAAACACTAACTAACTCACATGCCAACCTCTACCCTTGTGAGTATAAGGTGGCCAGAGCGCACAGATTCAGAGGAGTCATGACTGCATTACTTACTTGACCCACATGATGGAGTTATAAAACTCCGGGTCTATGGACTCCAGGTCTTTGAGAGTGGGTTTCTTGTCCAGCATTCGCTTGTAGAAAGGCAGCGTGAAGCCGGTGTCGATGAACTTTCCATGATACAAAGCCTGCAGGGAGGATTTATTACATTAGAAACCACAATAAGAGACGCCACCTGGTGTTCACCGCTCACATTTCATAAAATGTAATTGGGTTAGGCTGATGATAGCGCAAGTTTGAGTTCCTGGATGTAATAAAGCAGAGACAGAGGGAGGTTATTTTTGGCCTGCTGTAATTCTGCGATATTAGTGTTTTTTTATGGACTCTGGTTGCACATGTTTCAAATTAACGCCCGACAAATTACACATATTTTCATCTCGGACGCGCGCCATGCTGATGATTCACACGGGGGCCGTTTTGAGCTCATTCAAGTGTTAGAAACGCTTTAACAGCCAATCACACTTGCAGAAAAAATGAATGGGGCTTTTATTTCTGAAATCACTGCAGCCACAAGAACAACGCAAATCATTAAGACTCAGACGTGGACATAAACGTGTGCAGCGACCACAAACGGCTCCAAACCACATCTTAATCTTTCCTTCGTGTGTGTGTGTGTTTTCAGAGAGAGCACACTCAGTCAGACGGAGCTGTTTAATGTTAAAAACCCTGTGAGAGTTCAGAGCTACGATGAGCCAAGAACAACACAGACGCTCACTGACTCAGTCACAGACTATCCTGTCCTGCTGACCCACCGCATCTGTGGAAGCAGAGCAGAGGGGGACCGAAGTGAGAGCAAAGCAGGTAAGGAAAAGACACGAGAAATAAAGTCAGAGAGGCTTTGGGAGCTGGGAGTGGGTAGAGACAACGATCTTTGTGAGGAAAGTCAGCAATGTGCAGTTTAGGGCTAAATATAGGCAGCTGCTGCCGGGTGTGGGCTGGGTGCGGCAGTGAAGTCATGGTGTGGGTGAGGGGTGGGGTAGGAGATGGAGGGGAAGGTGGAGGGTGACGGCTTTGGGACCTACAAATTTTTTTGAGTTGACCCCAGAATGCCGTGCATGAATGCTTCAAACTACTTCAAAACGAAACCTGCTCTGAGCGAGAGCTTTCCCGGCTGACGGCCTGTGGAAAGACTTTTATGTGACGCACTTTCAGGAAAAATCCAAAATATGTGATATCTGTTCTAAACAGTGAGCAAAACTAGCTAACCAGAGATTAGAAATGCAGTCATCTAATCACAAAGGTTAGTTAAACACACAAAGCCTACATACGTGCGGTGAAATCCATTTTTGCTGCTAAAGTAACAATATTACTAAGATCGCAACACGATAGAGGAACTACATCACATCTGCATTTTGGCTTTCCCAACGTGAGCGTCGCTTCAGTTTATTAAACTGAGGTTTCACTTTAAAAGAAACACATCTGGATACACTGTTGCCGTATGTGGCGATCAAGTGAAAAAAAATGGCTCAGATGTAACAAAAGAACTGTGTTTTTGTGCGATTTCAATACAGCTCACCATAGCGATGAAGCGACCGATGAAGCGAAAGTACGTGAGGTGGTCGGGGTTTATGGAGGATGCTGGGTTGATCTGCAGACAGTAGTTGTTCTTGCCAGCATACTCAAACAGGCAGTACATGGGATTCAGGACTTCATGGGACAGCAGGAAGAACCACTCCCTGTGGAAGAGGAGAAGAGGAGGTGAATGCACGAGAGGAAGACATGAGGCTGTCATCCTGCAGGGACCTAACAGTAACATACAACACTGAAATTAAACACCTCAAAACTATTATTTTAAAAACCCCAAAACACATTCTATACTAGCTGTACAGTCAACAGAAGAGCACATGATCACAGGGAGTTTATAAGAAAAGCAGGAAAATGAAAAAGCATTTCTCCCACACGAGAATGAGGTGCTTTTTTTCATTGGCAGCATATAATTACGACATTTATCATCCTAAACTTCCAGCGTCTTCATTTTTCACTCATTTGCTGCTTTTAATCTTCTTGTCAAAAAGACAGGAACCAATTACAAGGTGTTGCCAAGCTCAACTCTAAAATTACTGCCGAACATAAAGTCCACTGGCACGGCTTAATACTGATGTCCTGTAGACACGATGATTTCTTTAAGCTCATCGATGCCTCGTGTAAATCAAATAGAAGACCAAATAAGGTTGGGTTTAATTCTCTTTATTCTGCTGATCCTTAACATGATGTTCATTTCCGATAATGGATCTCGCTGACCAGTTATTAATCTAAATCAATTCTTTTAGCTGAAAAAGAAGATTTTTCTTATGACTCTGAAGTGGTTTAGGTGGGAATAGAAAGTACATTTATAGTTATAAACACATCCTACAAGCCAAATCTGACACATGAATTACATGGAGACAAAACATATAACATTTAGGATAAATACAGCCAGGTAGAACTAAATAAAAAGACACAAACAGACTGTGGAAGGATGCACGTTAGAGAGAATGAGGGCCCCCTCCACCAGCTGCAGCACCAGAACCAAGCACTCCCAAGGCCCCTGCCCTCTCCCCTTTGGGAATATTAGGGAGGAGGGTGTATGGACTGACGGACGCAGACACCTCCCAACATCCCGTCCGTGGTTCTACCCTGTGGTAGAACAGCATGATGTCACCTACCATAGGGTAAAACCACTGACGTGACACCGGAGACAGAGACACAATGCAAAACCAAAGAGAACAAAATGAGGAAAAATAACAACATGTACAGAGAGGAAGACCTGAGTGACAGCAGACGCAGCGGGCAGCATGGACACGTGTGATGGACGGATGGAGAGATGGAGGAGGACAGCAATGTTGTGAGAGGGTGAGAGAGAGAGCAACAAGTAACCCAACACTATCACACACGTCTGCACTTCTAGAAGGCAGAAAAGGCAGTTTTATATCAAAATGATGTTGCTGTAACAATTTCAGACAAAAACAACAGATTAAAATCTGCGCCATTGTGTTACTGCATCTACAGGCTGGACAGACACACATCAGTATCACTGTGTCTAGGTTTAGGCATCATAACGGTGACAACGCTACCACCATCAGGTCAGGATGGAAACTGTAACGATGCCCTATCTTGCAGCAAATTGACCTTAAAAACACAATTTCTTTCTCACTTTACTTGCAAAAAGATTGTAGAGGACAATTTTTAAAATAAAACAATGAAGCTGGGGGAAGAACAATGCAGAAAACAAAGATTTTCAGAGAATCGCAAGTTTTGAAAAGCAGTCATTTAAACACCACTGGTTTTTCCATTGCTGTTTTACCCAACAGGAAGCTGGTGCAAAGATTGAAAAGCAGCAGGAACAGACGAAATACACCATCACCAACGTTAAAAACCCCTGGATTACATAACAAGCTTAACAAACCCATATAAAATGACAGAATTTGAAGATGTAAAGAGAAGCTGCAGGAAAGAGTTTTAGGCTGCTCTCACCTGGCGATGCCACCGTAGTCCAGCCCCTCCTCCCCTCTCATAATGATGTAGAGCCGGCGACGAAGATCGTATGGCTTCACGTTCATGATCTGATGACAAAGCACGTTATTTAGACGTTGATGGTGTCCAAGAAGTGGCCTCACTTTCAGCCATTCCTAGACTCGCTTCTAAAGTAACTAAATGATTCTCCTGATACAAGAAGCTCTTTCAAATTAAAAGCCCTCACCACACAGAAACCCTTTATTCCTTATCACAGTGTTTTCCTATATAACATAAAGCACCAATGCAAAGCAGAGATAAGATAAGATGTAGTTATTAAATGTTACCATTATGTAAACTAGAAGAACAAAGAAAAATAACAAGTGTGTTTCATCCGTCTCTGACCTGCTGAAACGAGTCTTCAAACAGCGTCTGTCTGGACACGGAGATCTTCACGTGGCTGGGTAAGGCATTAGACTGCACATTACAAAAAGAAAAAAACACCACCACCATCAAGGCGAGAAGAAAACCTCGGGATATTTCTGTAATCCCAATCCTAATCCCTTTCTACAATTCACATGTGTCAGCATTTAAAACAGGTCCAGCGTTTACAGAGCACGTCACTGCTTGATCTGTACCATCTCATTACTGATGTTTCTCTTTTTAGTCTCAGGCTGCTGGGTGTGAAGTATACGGAGGATAAAAAGCGGCAAAAAGTGAAGAACACTATGGCTCACAGACACACATAGTTCAACTTTTAAAGATTTTTAACAAAATGGCAAATACATTTAAAATAAAGCTATGGCATCTTCATCAAATCTTCTTGAGTATGAATCAGAACACTGAGATTAAATGAAGACTGACAGGACAGATGGGAAGAGCTTGATGCTGGAGCATACCAACTAACTCCAGTTCATCCAGAGGGCTTAAATAGAAGCTAGTAATAAGATTTTTCCAGACACCATAAGTATAAACAAACTGGTAACGATGCCTACATATGCAACCTGAGATTTTCTCTTTTTTCGAGACGGTATCTGAAGCTCTCTGTGGATCCATGGATGCCTCCCCCTCTAAGACCTCCCCGTAACCACAATGACATCATGTGGCTTAGCTTAGCTCAGTCTGAGTTCAGTCACAGTGGAAATGTCACTTGACAGATATAAAGCGCTTGCCAATCAGTTTGGTTTGGTTCACATGCCGCTAACATGTGAATGCTCCTAAAGCCGTGTCTACTACAAAATAAAAGCCTCCTGAAAGTCCAACTTTGCGTTAAGAACGTCGAAGACTCGAAGATTTATATGAGGCTAAAACCAAAAAAATTTTGCCTTTTTTGAAATACTCTCTAATTCTGAACGTGCACTCTGTTCTCCTGTTTAAAGGCTTGCACCGGTAAACAGCTGCGCTTCTATGACGGTAATGACTGAAAGTGGCAGCACTCTAACGCCACAAACTGACATTTTTCCCTTATTATCAGGATCTCACAGGTTTTCTTTCTACAGTATTAGAATGTGCACAAGCAGATGTAGCCTTCAACTCCCAATCAGTGTAATCGGTCTATGCAATAATGCTTGTGATGTGTAAAACGATAGTTTCTCTCTAGTTTGGCCCTATACTGCTGTAGCTCGTGAGGAAAGGTGTGCAGTTTTAATAAAGAAAGTGATGTTTTGTCTTGAGTTTATGTAGAGAGGAAATAACTGCCTGAAAACCAAGTCGTCCAGAAAACTGAAAATATATTTTTTGGCCACACTTTTCCAGTCTTAGAGTGAATTATGCTTTTTTTTCCTTCTCTGGGTGAACAGATCCAGACTGCAATAATCAAGGTGAGCAAAGTGGGGAGTTTTATTGTGGCTACAGACTCTATTTAACACTTACATGGCACAGGAAACGGAACTGGTGGTATTTCCACCTGAAGCTGCGGTCGTAAGCGCCTGGTGAACCGCCCTGCCGTGACCTGCACGCACACACACACAGACACACACACACAGAAAACAGAGAAAGTTGGTCAATTTTACAAGTTTCAACAGAACTCTAAAGGTCAGCTGACCAACAGAAACTTGGCGTCCTCTTTTGAGGAATACTTAATTTGCATCAGCTCTACAGCCCTCGAGTGTCTGAGTCGCAAAGACAGAGGTGAGCCTGGCCCCGCAGCTGTGTTAGTATAAGCTCCACCAACCCACTGTATGCGCACACGCACACAGTGGATATCTGCCTTGTCAGCAGCACAGAGGCTGAGAAGCAGAAGTAGAGTTAGACAGATGATTTGGGGGGGAGTGAAGAAGAAGGAGGCCTCTAATGCGTCGGGTCTGTGCTTGCCGAGCTGCCAGGCACATCTCGGTTTGGGTTAGGAAATGGCGACCGCAGCAGCAGAGCGCTGGCCGCGGACGCACACTCCTGCAGGATCCAGTGTAAGAAAACAGTGAAGGAGGCCTCTGTGAAATAGCAGCCTAAAAATACGTGCAAGTATCTGCATGAAAAGCAGCTCGCCGATGCACACACACACACACACACACACGTCTTCAGCACTGACCACACAAGCAAATACACACTTGCATGCAGAAACACAGAAAAGCACAAACACCCACACAGATGCCAGCGCAGTCTGCAGTGGATGTGTTGTCGCACATCTGCACATTCTGGGATTTGAGACTGCTTCAAGGCAAAGCAAACACTCACAGGCTGAGGGGAAGAGCAGTGTGTGTGTGTGTGAGTTTTCTGAGATCCTCTGTGACACTGATTCTCTCTGACTCAAAGAAATATTCAAAACAGGAGAGAAAGGAAAGGTAATGGATAAAAAGGAACAGCAAAGATGATGGGAGTTTAGAAAAAAGATTATTTTCAGGTTTTCACCAAACGAGCGGCTTGTGTGACTTAATATTTTCAATGCAGTTATGTCAGGCCGAGGCAAAAATCACTTAAATATTTTGGAGAAAGTGTCGAATGATCATTTAATTAGGAAGTCTTTGCCTCGGCCTGTGACAGCTTTGGGAGGAAAGGGCTGAGAGAATATTTACCCTGACTCAAACCCAGGTCGAGGGTCTTTAAAGGTGGTGGTGCGCGAGTTGTGGTCCACGAAATATCGGACTCCCTCGGCGGTGTACTTCATCTCCCAGCCCGGGGGCAGGGGGTGCTCCTTGATCATCCTGCAACAGGGGAGAGGGCAGTGAGCGCGGTCCCGGCTCGAGGGGCCCCGTCTCGGGGGATGAAACTGACATACCTTCCCCTGCCAACTCGTGCTAAAACCAGAAAGCCTGCGCCGGTGTGCCACAGTGGAGTTTACCTCCTATGAGCATGGCAATGGTAGGTTTGATTATTCAGGTGGCTTCAAACCACAAGAACGCTTAGAGGACACAGAAGCAGCATGTTTGGCTTTAAGGTGAAAAGCAGTTTTCTTTCCCTGATGCTTTAGTCGCTCTATTTAAACCTACTGTGTTGATCCGAGGTCTAAAACTCTAAACTTTTGTCACGGTCAAGGTTGTGTTTAAGTTAAAGTTTAGCACCCCGTGTTTAAAAAATACAAAGTGTATTTTTTTATTTGTTCAATGCGATATTTGATTGATCTTTTATTTAGTTGTGACATGGTTTCAACTTTACACAGACACACACACACTTATTAAGGAGTGCAACGATACTGACGGAAAACCTGATCATTTTAAATTAAATACGGATGTATAAATGGTGTCAGCAGTGTGATATTAATCTGAGTAATTGTTCTTTTTGTATGCTTTTGTGTAGTTCTGACTGAGTCTCTCACCAAATCCATGCACTCCAACACATTATCGCCACTTTTTTCTTTCTTTCTTTCTTACATGCTCTATATTTTTTAATCACAATAAATTTCATAGCAGTCGCCCTGATCTGCCTGTGAATCCGTTTCCTTTCTATCGTGTTCCCGGATGCTAGGCTAACACAGTGGCATCACCACCTCACAGTAAGAGGTGACGATGCTAATACAGCTTTGTAATAGATTCCTGTCTTTAAAAGTGCTACATAAATAAACTTTACTTACTTACTAAGAAGTGCCTGCTTTTAAATCTGTCTGTTGTCCGAGGAATTTGCAGAAATGCAGAGGAGGAACAGCGTTTTTCACTTTTCAAACCAATTTGGATGAAAATTAAGAAGAAGAACACAGCTTTTCACCTTTTCGTAAACGTTGTCTTTTTAACGTGTTTTTGCTTTGCTTGGCTAGCCTGAAAATTTGAACCAAAGACTCTATAAAAGGGGAAGGGGAAAATAATCAGTTGGCTGCATGCTAAAAAATGAATCATTTACAAGAAGAAAATCATGCTTTTAGGATTCTAGAAAAGATCTAGAATGGCAACAAAGGTTTATCTAACACACTGAGGAGAGCAAATGCATCTCCAGGAGAAGATGCAAAGAAGGCTCAAACTCTGAAATGTCAGCGGGTCTACTAGTATGGGTGAGACAAGAGGAAAATCAGGAAAGTGAGCGAGATGACCAACAGCGCATCGGACCTGTGTCCAACATATTGTGAGGTAAAGCTGCTTTTTTTTTTTAACTTATGTCAGGCTGTGAAATAAATGTTCCTCTCGGGGATAATACTCTACTCGTGTTTATATCATAATGTAGATGAGTCACTGTGTTGTCATACTAAACTGTGCATGACTACCACGTCTTGAGTATGAGCAAACACCCAAAGCGGCACGCCACCTAACAAGCAGGCCAACACATGCACGCACACAGAGATATTTTCCAGCTCGCTGTCTCACCCTTGGGTCCGAGGATCATCCCACTGCGTCGTCCGTGTGTTGTGGTTGACGAAATACACCCTGCCATTGTCCTGACGCTTCTCTGTGGAGACAAATGGGGCAGAAGGAGCATGCTCAGTGGGCTCAGAGGTTCTTGGAAAACTCCACACTCGACGGGATCAGAGGGATCACCTGACCGAGAGGAGAAGAAGAAAAAAATCTCGCCGCTATGAGAGAAAAGCAGCGAGTCTTTGTGGCATTTCGCTGTGGGGTGATCCAAATACCTCACTGGGGTAAAGCAAAATATGTGTATGTGTGTGTGTCAGAGTGACCACAGACATACAGCAGAGAGTGTACACTGGTGCCCCATCCTCCTCCTCCCGCCGCTGGTCTGACATCTTTTTCTCATTAACAGGACTGTGTGGAGGGTTCAGAAACAGTAGTGCTCGCATTGCAACTCCTACTCACTCCACCCCCCACTTTACTATAACCACCCCACTTGCCACTTTCCCTTCTTTTCTCCTCCATCTCCCATCTTTCTCTTTTTCAAATCGGAGCAACCGCAGATGAGAAAAAAAAAGCGCACCCGAGAAGCAAATCAGAGCCAGCGATGTAATTGAGGTTTTGAGGTACCGCAACATGTTGAAAAGGCATCACGGGCAGAAAGCGGGGGATTTTTTATTTTTTATTTTTGGAGAGAACACGGCTGTGATGAAGTCTGTGAAAATGTTGGCGGACCGGGAACCGCCAGCAGCGTTCGTTTATGAATGAATGTGCGGGAAACGATTCGCCGTGGCTCCGGTTACATTGCTCTTTTGGGGCAGCGGTGGATGATGAAGAGCCCCATCAATAACGCAGCCCTCTGTAATTTGTGGATTTCAGAGCAAAAGGAAAGCGTACAGTGATAAATGAGTAGAGCGCTGAAAAGAAACCATGAGACACTTTATCCAGCTTTTCTACACGGGAATGAAAATCACCATCAGTGGAGGGATTTATCAATCAATTAACAGTTGGCTGGCTCACAGGTCAGTGTTTCAGGACAAATGTAATAGCCACAGAACCAGAAGAAAGGTTTGAAATCTCCAAAAATGTGCTTTGAGATCTGTAAAAGGGAGGGAAAATTTCACCGTGCAGCAACTGTTTTCCAACACCTCCACCTAACAGCTGCACGCACATAAGGAAAGCGCATTTTGAACCATTAAATCGAAGGTTCACGTCAGGTAGTTTGAGTGTCGCCAAACCTACCTGCAGGACCGGTGAGGGAGGCAGAATCACTCTTTTCAAACAGGCTGTAAATCTAGCACACCTGGAGACGATTTTAGAATATTCTCGTCTTTGCCTGGAGTTTGTTAACAGTCGCAGAAGTGTGTGCATGTGTGCGTGCGTTAGATGAACTCACCCCATCCAGGAGGCAGCGGGCCCAGAGGGTCATTTTCCACCGGAGCACCGGATGGCTGAGGGGGGGGAACACAGAGAGAAAACAAATCCGGTTAGGACACCTTTAAGTGTCTCCTCTCATAGCTTGCTTTTTGCTCCGGTTTTCTCTCGGTCCTCGTCGCCACCATCGCAAAAAAGTTGTGGAAAACAAAAACACACAACATGTCGTGAATAAACCAATCAGAGCTCAGGTGGGTGAAGAAAAACTGAGAAAAACTCATACAGGTGCTCCTAACCGTCGCGACCAAGTCTCTGCTCGACCTCCCTCCCTCAGCGATATCTGTGGCTAAGTGAGGGTGTATGTGTGGGTTATGGGGAGAAAAGGTGGATGAGGACGGGGTAGTGGGGTAGCTCCTCTCTGCCTCAGCACTGAGGGGCGACTGAGAGAGCTGGCCGGCCGGCGGCTCGTATGCCTTCCAAAAACTACACGCTCGGTAGGAGGATAAAACAACAACGCTGTTCCAATGAGCTCACTGGCTGGATGCAAGCCCCACCCCCCCACCAGCTTCCCGCTCACCTCCTCCCTACCCCACCCAGAGGTCCTCCTCCTCCACCACCGCCTCCTTTCTCTCGCTCTCTTCTAGCGCTGCTGTGAAAGTAGGCAGGGAAGTGCGATGTCTGAGGGAACTGAGGGAACATTCATGCTTGTTCCAGACTGGACACCACCCACCTCCCTGGCCCCCACCCACCCCACGCCTGACAAAAGGCACCTTTATTCACCCTGGGCCTGGAAACCACTGTGGGGTTTACTCAGCCTGTACTCATACACACACATACACACTGAAAATGAAAAAAAAAA
>NW_005187704.1:497265-512978 GCF_000239375.1 Pundamilia nyererei | reverse complement strand
AGCCACCTAAACAAATGCTCCAGTTCCAACTATTGCAGTTGGGCAGCCCACCAGTTAATTACAGCCGCCACACCACTAACTTTACATCATCCCAGCACACAATAGTTATAAAGGGGACAAACTATCAATGATTTGGATTGTTTGGATTCAACCTCTTACCCCTAAGTTTAGTGATTATAATAGTGTGTCTTTTCTCTCAGTTCCCTGAACTTCAACCGGTGGCAGCAGATGCCCCGCCCCTCCCTGAGTCTGCTCCTGTCTGAGGTTCTTCCTGTTAAAAGGGAGTTTTTTCTTCCTGCTGCCGCCAAGTGCAAATCGAACCAAATAAAAGGTGGAGCCCGAGCCTATTTCTAACACGAAACCTCTCAACTCAAACATGATATTGCATTATGTCTTTGGTTTCCTGTGTCAAATGATTCAAATCACTCATTCATGTTTGGATGAGCAGTTCCTCAAAAACCTGCAACTGGACAGTTGTAGCTGCAATAAATAACCTAATTTACACTCTTAGAAAACAGGCTGAGCACTGGTTTATTAAGGGGCGGGTTTAGACAGCACAGGTAGTCTTTGTTGTCTTCTGTTGGCTATGAAGGGAAGGTGGCAAACCAGCATTTTCCAAATGAAAGCTGGTGAACCTTCAAAGATTTTTTTTTCCACATAGACATATTGCACCACACAAGCAATGATTATTTCCTGAGTAACCATAAAGTGGAGTACTATCCACCGAATGTCAGCATCACCTTAAACACCATCCCGCCTCCCCTCCCTCCAAAAAATGTGACTGTGCCCATTTAAAGAAGCTCTGTCATGGAAACAGTGAGGGAACTGGGATGGAAAGGACTGGGCCTGCTGGAGGAGCAAGAGTGGGCACATAGCAGGGTTAAAGGGTGTGTGTGTGTGTTGTTCCCATCGACAGCCAATCTATGCCCCGGCGCCCCACCCTTATGGGTTTTCTGTGACTAAAAAAGGTAAAAGGAGAATATAATGATATAAAGACACGATGACTTCATCTTGGCTCTGACCATTCAGCTCTTCAGCAGCTTCCAGACGCAGTGAGGCTGGAGGGAAGAAAAGAAAAGGAGGCTGAGAAAACAAGGGAGGGGAGAGGAAGCGAGGGAAAAGCGGCGTGCTGGCACAAATGTGTGAAATAAAGGTTGGGTATTATGGACCTGGAAGAAATACGCCACAAAGGCCTCGTTCAAGGCCAGGCACCACAGGTGAAAATGGCAATTTCAGCTGGTTGCTTTTAACACTTCAGAGGCAAGTTTAAAACAAAACAAAAAAAACACACACACACAAAACAAAACTGAAATGCTTTTGCACTGTGAAATCCTTCGTCACATTTTGGTTGCAAAGAGGACTTGTTGCTTGCTTTCCACATCTGCAGAGAGCAGAGAGGATTGTGTGTGCACAGCTGGAGACGGGAAAATCTGAGGTCAGGGAGTTCATGAGCCAGTCAACACTTTATCTGTGTGGGTCTTTGAAACTAACACATTCAAACATATTAATGGCTCATAATTGTCCAGTGTTTATGGTGCTGTGTGAATTTACAGCTGCACACCGATATGAGATTTTTAAAGATACTTTTACAACCTTAAACTAAAAGTGATGATTAACCACTCTTTTTCTTGATGTACTGAAAGATTTTCGGATTGATTATAATGTAATTTTCTGTGTTATGTGATGTATTAACAATATGCCAAAGAACATCTGACAGTGAAGTTAAAATGCTTAAAAAGAACTACAACATTTGAAGAGTAACACACTAAACTTGACTGACTTTCGAACATATTTTTGTCATTCTTTCCATGGGTAGGTGTAATAATGGGGCTAAACTGCCATGTTATCAATAACCTACTGCTGGATATTGATATTTTTCAGACTCTATGACTGTGACCACACTCACTGCTCCATCACTCTTGGTGTTAATCAAATGAACATAACCTACCGTATTGAAACAGGAAAAGACTCACTGGGAGACAGCGAGGGAAAGCTCATCAGGAAACCTTAATAACTGATTAAAATGGAATTATAAGCAAACAAATAAACAAAGACATGTGAAACATGTCCCGGGAGCCGGTTTTAAGCCCTCTGCCTTTCACTACCTCCTGATCCACACTGCGGCTGAACAATCCACGGGAGGGCTGGCCTATGTGGCTCATTCAGGCTGAGGGCCCCAGAGGCTCGCCAACCAGCACCTGCCCCACGCCTGGATCCAGGGTAGGCCTGATAAACATGGTCCATTGTTTCAGAGGTCACTTTGACTCTAAATCAACCTTAGGCCAGCCCCTCACCCGGGACCAATCTGCCTTGGGAGACTCTACCAGGGGCAAAGTGACACCTGCTGGCATCACCAAAGCTCCTTTAACACGATAAAGGCGTGATTCATGGAGGGATTCTCAGAGGTTCACAGTAGAGGTTCTACTCCTCCACATGGAAAAGAGCAAATTAAGGTGTTTTGGGTATGACCAAATAGAAGGAGACCTCAGAGTAGAGCCAGGACCCAGGCTTCGGACAGTGGTGCCCCTGAAGAAGAGCTGAAGAAGGTGGCTAGGGACAGGGAGGTCTGGGAGGTCTGGTAGTTTAGGTAGCTTAAACTGCTACTGCCCCGTGAAGCAGCCAGAAATGGACAAACATTTATACTTACTTGCTGCTCTTTTCCTTCTAAAGGACAGTCTTCAGTTCAATTCAGTTCTATTCTTATCGCACCAAATCACAGCACCAGTTGTCTCAAGGCACTATATATTGTATGGTAAAGACTCTACAATAATCAACTGATACTGTGATGTATGGCAGACATGTAGGGCTGACTTGAGGTGTTGTCGTTATTATAGGTAACAGATACACACACGTTGTTGTCACTCTGTGATTTTAAATGGTGTACATAGTGTGGAAACTAATTATTTTCAATTTTCCCAAAAAATATTTGAATGATTTTCTCAATTAATTGACTTTTAACTTGAGTTAAATTCCAAAAATTATGAAGCATATTACACACTAACCTACTATAATGTCACATCTATTTGTGTTGTCTAGTCAAGTCTACAACCACACGTTAACTTCACAAATGATGAAGGAAAGCAGCAAAACAAGAACGTTTCTGCTTGAAAGTGAAACACTGTTGCTGATGAATAAGTGATGTGAATAAGTGCATTACTTTATTACTTTTTATTACTAGTTCTAAACAATGTTGTCAAGCTGAGAAGGCTTCTTTTTCTGAACGAGATTATTGGCCAAAATGTCTTTGGAAATTGAAAGGATACAGCACTAGCTCTTATGAAAACTGCCATGAGGGCTTAAAGACTCGATTTGACAGCACACAGTAAGTTCCTAATTGGTTTAAATCTTCTAATTTCCATGAATAAATTCACAATGATATAAAGACCAGCATGAGTGCAGTTTTATAGGCTCTGTTCATTGTTCCTTTCCTGTTATAAAAGTGCTCTATGATGAACTGAGTGTAAACAGAAGTCGACGTCACATCCAGTCATGTGGACTGTGTGAGTTTTCTGTTCAAGTGATAAAACACAGGGCTGATTCAGGTAGAGCTGTTAAGGAGTCCTTGTTGCAGCCAGAAAGGACCAAAAGTTAGAGGGCAAGGGGGAAACGAGGGAGGGAGGAAGGCCTCTGAGGGAAGGTGAGGGGGAGCGAGTGAATGAGTGATGTGAGAGCTGAGAATGAAGAGGGTAAGAAAGGGGGAGGTTATCTGAAAGGAGTCGAGATAAAACTACAGATATTTTTGAGGCGAAGCAGAAAACGGGGATTTTGGAGAGGGAAACGGGAGATTGGGGGGATTCTGGAGAGGCGACAGAAAGATTGGGGAGGGGTTAAAGGAAAGAGTAGAGGTAAATAAAAAGGAAAGGCAGAAATGGGGGAGGGCCGGAAAACAGCAGTTAATGACTGCGAGCTACTCTCACTGGGGCTTCTAACGAGCAGCAATTACTCGCCAAACACACATTTGGAACTTCTATCGCTGCGAGGACTGCAGCTGCAATCATTATTTTCATTCCACATTAATGTGACAGTTATTTTCCCTCCTAACTGCTTTGTGGCTAAAATATCACGAAGGTAAAATCTGCTCAAAGAGATATACAATCTTTTTTTTTTACAGTCATGCGATAATAAAAAGTGCACAAAATATTCACATTCGAGTTAAAAAACTGACAAAGCTTTTTTTTTTAAATATCTTTTTGCATTTGTTGCAGACTCTTGGGGCAAAGTTGGTTGGGATGAATCCTCTTGTACCATCAAGTCAAAACTTTTTGCCGTTTGAACGATGTTAAGATCTCACTGAAAACTGAAAGTTTAAAAGCTGTTTGTTTTTTCCACATCACTGTAAAGAGAGCTAGAAAAAGACAGCCCTCTACAACCCAACTGGCAAAGGTGGACCGCTTCCTCGTCAACTCTTCTACTACAGAACTGCGCTGCCCTGGCATGTGGGGACAGTGACGTCCGATTTCATCCGTGTGTTCAAAAACATCTGTAAAGATCAGTGGGTGCTCTGTCATGGATTGGGGCTGCGTTTAACCCAGCGGTGTTGGAGATGTTGTGAAAATTGGTGGAATTGTGAACACAGAAAGGTACAGTCAGATTTTGACCCGCCATGCTATATCATTTAGAAAAGCTTCAGATTAATATCACTTTCATTTTATAGCATGAAAATAATCCCAAACACACTGTCAATGCTGTTAAAGCAAACCTCGGTAGAAAGACACACAGTGGAACACTCAGTCATGGGCTGGCCTCCCCAGAGCCCGGACCTCAATGTTACTGAAGCAGTGTGGGATCATGCTCACAGAGAATTTAAGAGAAAAAAAAATCAGCCAACATCCAAATAAGAAATTTCAATGTCCTTCAAGACCCTTGGAGCACTATTCCTGAAGACTACTTCAAGAAATTACAAGAAAGCTGCCTCAGAGAGGTCAGACTGTTCAAGGATAAAGAGGGTCACACCAAATATTGACTTTGAAACTTGTTACAGTTGTACAGGCTTTATTTTTCACACATATATATTGTAGCTCCATGTATGTTTGCAGATGTTAAATCGTTGTACCTATTTTCCATGTTCTCAACACTTTTGCACAATACCGTGCAGTAATGTGATGTTAAAAAAAGCCCAAGTGGCAGATACCACAAAAGCAGCTAACCTTAAAATCTCAAGCATTCTGTTCAAAGTGTGTCCTATAGTCACTACCAACAAAATCCTCTCACCTCCCACTCTAAAAAAAAAGGCAGACACACAAAACCATCAGTAAGCAGCTGAAAAGTTTCAGTACTCGAGTGTCCAACTCCTTTACAACACCCAGTGCATGATTGCTTTGGTGCCTGTGTTTATGGAGCTTTAGACGGTCCATGTTTTTGAGTGTGTGTGCACAGCCTCATTGCAGCGGCATGGTCCATTTAAGAGGGCGACTGGCCCCTTGGCTCTCTTTAGTTGTCATGTGCTTCAGAGGAGAAATGTGGCACCTGACCTCAACATTACAGCCCTGTGAACACATCTGCACCAACACACACAGAGGAGGAGCACATGACTGCATGGCAAGGTCATATAGCTCCATATCACAATATCATCACCAATATTGCAAACTTGACTAATGGGACATTTACCAGTAAAGTTCCACCACAAACAAAAAAAAAAACTGTAATTGGGGGGAAAAATGGAAGAAAGCTTTGGAGGAGTCATGGTGAGAGTGTGAGCCAGGCAGCAGAACATGTGGCTGTGTTCACAGGAAAACTATGAAGAGTTTGTGTGTGTGTTCCTTGTTCACACACAGTGGGACCATAAATAGTCGCTGCTATCAGCAGTGTGGGCATTCCAAGACAGAGCAGTGTACTATCAACACGGAGGGCAGACCTGACTCTTGGGTTTTCTCACACACTCGGAAGGAGAGAGGGAGGAAGGGAGGGGCGAGGAAAGAAAAAGTTTCCAGCTCGAACTGAACCTTTCTGTGTGGACATTAAAAACCTGAATGAATAGTGACACCGCTTATAACTTTGTTTTTGTTTGTTCAACTATTTTTACGTTACTTATACAATCTGACATCACTGGAAATGTTTACATATGGGCTAAGTTGGCCATTAGTCAGCCTCTGCTTAGTCTGCTCAAGGACCTGATTGAAAATATTCTTCACATCATCGAGTATCGGGGCTCGGGTGAAGAAGTGGGGTCTGTTCTCAGACGATGCCTCATTGAAGATGCTGATCGTGTTGACACAGACATACGCTTTGCTGGGAAATTCAAATGTCACAACAAGACAAAGGTCAGGGAGAAAAGGTGAATTTGAGGTTTATTAGAAAAATTTAATTTAAAAAAATATACAAAAATTTGTGCACAAATTAAAAAGCCAAAACACTGCACTGTTGCACTGATTAGCTAAGACGAAGAGGACGTCTGTGCTGAAGATAACAGGTGACGCAGACGCCATCAAATAATCAGCAGACCACGAATCCTCCTTTAAATTCACTAGTTTGCGTGAACAACACTGCTCATTTCCTCCTTTATATATTTATTCTTGAACTCTACCTGGGCAGATAATAATCTTTAATGATGTTCATTTATCGTACACTGGAGCTTCAAACTATTCTAGCTGCATTTCCTCCTCCCTTTAACCCTTTCTTCTGATTGGCCGTCCCTCACAATTAAAAAGTATGAAGAGCAGGTGGGTGGGGCTTCTGTCCCCATAGCCACAACTGATACAGATGACAAAACTATTACCCCCTGTATGAAAATTTGATTTTCCAAGTACTGTTAAACAGTGCAAGGATTTTTAACGTAGCTTTTCCAAACACTGCTTTCATTATTTTACTTTATTTTACATAAAAATAAAATTATTTCACAAAATCCAAAAAACTATATTAATCAAATTAAACTAAATTATTAGCCTCCCTGATGCTAAATAGTCAGACGTGTATCCTCTTTGCTGGATAACAGCTTGAAGTTGTTTGTTGTAGTCTTACACACGCCCCCTGTTTTGTTTTTGGCAGGATGTGCTCGAGTGACAGCTCAAAGGTTTTTATACGGTGTGTAAAATAGGTGTCAGGCTTTAACTTGATTTTACAAGCTTTGAGCATTACAAAGTCAAAGCACATCATTGGACAGCAGTGATTTGTGCTGTGGTTCAATAAAAATGTCTAATAAATCCTGGTCGTTTTTGATTTTTTCCAAAATAATTCTGTTGTTGTGTGCAAATTTAAATAATTTATGCTTTCTAAAGAAAAATAAGATATTTAGAAACGGTATGTTAAAATCCACTGCTCTGTTTAAAAAATAATAATTAAAAGACTCATCTGTCTTAGGGATATCCTCGTTCTAAAGTCACGGCTTTCAGCCAAAGGGATTACTTTCACATAGACTTTGACCATGTATAATACAGCCATCCACCATTGTAACAGGATTGTGGAGAATAAATCTGACAGCATTCAGTATCAGATCGAGATAACAAACACTGATACAGCTTTCATCTTATATGAGAATGTGAAAAAAAGTAAAATAAAAGGAAAGACCGGTGATGTAATCAAAAGAGGACTGTTTCCATTTGATACGGACACCCTGTCTATGCATATCTGCTGATAGAGAACATCAATCCAATATCAGTGTTAAATGAATTAAATTAAAATTAAATTAGCACCTGAGAACAGGACCAAATAAACAATAATTCGCCTTCTTTATAAGCACTTCTCTCATTTCAGCTCAGTATTAGAGCCTTTACTACACAGGCTGTAATTTATGATCATGCTAATTTCTCCTCTCTCTGCTCTCATTCCGAGTGCACACCTGATAACAACATTATGCTTTGTAATCGTAAGAAGCCGACAGCTGAAGGATCGTTTTTGAGATGATTAACTGTGCAGGTTCACTTGGCTGCTGTTTTCAGTTTAGTTGAAAACTTCTGCAAACATAGAAACAAAGGAAAACTGCTGACGCAGCAGCTGGAAAGTATCTCCAACCTACCTACTGTTTGCTGTTGCTTCGTCTGTGCTATGTATAAAAGTCAAACGAGGAGATCGTGCCATTCTTTTTGGAGATTTCAGAGTGATCTGATCAACATAACACATCAATGCATCCCTAACAACTGCAGCAGTCCAAAGTAATTAACGTGTGTAGACAAGAAGTCAGGAAAAATACAAGCCACAATGAAGACCAAAGCTAACTTTGACAGTGTTTTCCATTAAATGTTTTGCCTTCAAGTTTAAACTCAGATCATGTCAAACAGATACTGTCCACCGTGAAATCAACAATGAGTGAAACAAGTGTAAAAAGGGAGGGACTCACTGATGGATAAAAGAGCTGAAAGATGATGAGAGCATTTAAAAAATGACTGGAGCAAAAAGGACAAGCTGATAAAAAAACAAGTGAAGGTTGTTTCAAAGACGACAAACACGACAAAGGAATCAGACAGCTGGAAGCATATAAAATAAGCCGCCACAAGCAGACAGAGTAAAACAGAAAGACTGAGACGAACACAGATTTCATAAAAACTGAAACACCAGCACGGGGAGTGCAGGGCGGGGTGTTTTTATAGAAGCCTATAAGAGTTTTAAGGCGTTTTTTTACTAATGGTCCATTGAGAAGGCTCTGTTGTTTTAGCCCCATAAGTTTTTACTGTCTGGCTGCAATCTGACCTTGGCTGCTTCATGGAGAAGATTGTGATTGTCAGAAGCGCGGCCAAACATCAACTGGCTGCGCTGGAAAAATACTATAAACAAGTCTCAAATATCATCCCTAACCCCCCGCAGACGACGCCTTCAGACTGCTCGACTTACTCAAATCATACAGACATTAGTCTCGTGGTGCCTGCGTGACAGTCATGTCCAAATCTAAACAAAGCAAATGTTTTGTGCCAAATTCAAGAATTTCACCGTCTCCTCAGTCTAAATGAAGGACGGCTTTTCCAAAACATGGAATCTTCCGCCTCAAAAGTCTGGTGTTTTTAACCAACTTTATTTTCCTCAATTTCAAACCCGCCAGAATGGGGGAGGATAGCTGTGTCTAAACGACACAAAGAGACAGCTTTACTGAGACTAGGTGGCTATTACATTAATGTTCCTTATAGCTTTATTCAGACATACCAAGATACAGTACCGCGTTCCCTCTCGTCTCAGCACTTGACCAATTTATAGCCACTTTTCAATTCATTTCAGTTGTATTTATGTAATGCAAATTTACAACAGCATTTGCCTCAAGGTGGTTTATGCTGTAAAGTAAAGGCCCTGCAATGAAACAGAGAAAACTCTAATAATCAAATGACCTCCTTGGATTTTGCACTCAGCAACAGCGGGAAGGAAAAACGCCCTTTTAACAGGAAGAATCGGGCTCAGCGAGGGCAAAACACACTGTGGAAGAGACCCAGAGATTTTTGCAACCTCACTAGTGTAGTGCATGTTCATAAAGAATTTAACCCTGGGTATCTTTGGTTGCAACAATTCACATAATAAGAAATAATAAACTTCCAGGTTTAAAAAGGGGATATGTATCTACACATGCCTGCAAAGCCCTAAATACTGTGTAAATTTAGGGTTATGAAATCTGGGAATATGGTAAACTCTGTGTGCGTGTGGACCCTGTCCAGCGGACACTCACTGCAGGAAAAAAACTTTTAGCCAAAACATGAGAACTGCTCACCACTGCACTTCGTTTAAGTCCTAAACAGTTTAACCAGCAAGTTTAAAGGCGATCAGATGATCAGCTGTTGAGATAGATTTATGAGGAGTTGGATGGACAGACACACGTTTATGGTTTGGCTCAAAGCATTGACCAACACTGCCAGAAAAATAACCCAGAATATGCAAGTAGATGCTTGGTGTTATCTGGAAATGCTGTCACCACATAGGTTTATGCATCAGAGAGATAACAAGAGTCTGTTGTAAACATTTAAGGGCTTTAACCACCAAGGTTATTTGTTCTCAACTTGCAACACTGTAGCTTAAATGGATATATGCTACTAGTGGGGTTACTTTCCAATTGTTCCAACATTTTTAAAGTACTCAAAAACATCTTTGACTGGGCTCCTTAAAGGCCAGTGTACTGCATGCTGGAAACCACTAAAACCCTGTGGTACCTGGTAGAGGAAGCGCTGGCTGAACTGGTGCATGGCGCCCTGCAGCTGGCTGCGCTGGCTCTGCCACTGCTGGTAGTTTCGCACAGACTCGGCTGTAGGCCTCTGCCACGTGGTGGTTCTGGTGTTGTGGTCCACATAGTAGAACCTGCCCCGCTGGTCCACTCGTTTCTCCCAGCTGCAAGGGGGGACGCAGAAAGGGTTAGTCGGGGCAGCAACGGGCGCTGTGCCTTTCAACAAGATTTTATTAATCGCTTCAAGAGTGGGTGGTTGCATCGAAAAGCTGCTGATAGCAACGGTACTTATTTATGGAGACGAGGAAAGAGAAACAGACGAGAAAAGGAAGGAAAACACAGTGAGGAGGCAGATAGAGAGTAGGATTCAGGAAAGGGAAAGAGGCAGGCATAAGGAATGTTTCCGATGGAAAACTGTTTAATGCTTCCTTTTTATTAAGGATGTTTTAAGATTATTCCAAAGTCTCAATCTTGCTTTGGATTAGTGCTCCAGTAAATCACCTAAAAATCAGCTGTAAGAGACAGAGACTGAAGCTAGCTGAATTTTGTTTTAGTACGTTATCACTTTAGCTTTGCCTGAAATATCAAGTAGTTTATTCTCCTTAAGCAGACGCCTGGCGTTACGCATGATGAGTAAAAACAATGGAATATGTCAGGTTTCTGACTGAGACTAACCATGTCCTTCAGTTGTTTATGTACATGCTATTCTTCCCCTGAGACAGGAGGTCTGGACTTGGACTGAGATAGTGACAGTCTACTTAAAGACAAACACACAAAGAATAGACCCACAGAGGACAAACGCATGAACAAAGCCCCCCTCCCCAACACACACAAACCAGCTCCCCAGGCTCACCAGGACCGACTGCTGCTCTGCTGCTATTCTTGTATCTCTGACTTAAGTTCAACAGAATTTGGTAAAGAGAAAACAGCATCGACTTCCGAAGGCTAAAAACACTCACTGCAGATACAGACCAGCTTAAAAAAAATCCAAATGCACACAGACAGCCTCAGATAGAAAATAAATAGTCGTGCACAGCAGCACCACACCTCCACTCTTGTCTTGCTACATTTTTTCTTTTTACCTTTCATATATTTGGAGAACAGCACAACTGCTACTTAACGACTGATTGAAATCAGCATAATACAAGCAGTGTAGCTGGCTCACACAGAATCAGTATGACTGGAGCCGCTGCCTTTCAGTTTGTCTAAAGTCCAGGACCACTCGCTGCAAACCTGAGTCTCTAAACAAACTCAGTTTTGTTGCACTGAAGCATATATGCAAACTCACATTCAGGCTGCAGGAGGAGAACTGTATGGAAGATTTAGTTTACCAACTGAGGCTATGAGTTTACTTGCTGCATCATGTTTTATTGGATGCCTGCATATTTATATAACACAAAATGGTAATAATTTTCATCTGTTGGGTATTTAAGCCTTTAGTGCCCAGCAGAACAAGCTCACAGTGAGATGGAAGAAAATAAAAGACAGGCAACAGAAGATCCTGGACTTGGTTGCATCTTAGGACAAAGACACACATTACGCATTTCTCAGGACAAACAATCTTCTTGAAAAGTAACATGCATAGTTAGGTCAAGGTAAGTGGAAATAATTAGTTTTAATGCCGGCCCACAATAATAATTTTTCATCTACTTGTTAAATTGTTAATGATGGGGGAAAAAGTACAGTTCAAATTCTTTTTTAAGTCAGGCTTTTTGGTTCTAATAACCAGACAGCAGCCCCATGTTCAAAAGTTAGTAACTAAAAAATGGTAACAAATACAATGAAAGCAAGCGATCCAATAAGGTGTTTAATTAGATAAATTACTATTACATATATAATATTTAAAAACACTGCTGAGCTCTCTAAGAACTTGATATGATATTTTATATGATACTAATGGGTGACGCAGTGCATGAATGTAAACACAGACAAACCAGGAGGATCATGTGACAGCCCCGGCAAAGAAGTCTCTTTCTCAAGGACACTTCAGTAACACGGATGACTGCAAACACAGCGAGTTATTTGGTGGAGGGACAGTCTGTCTGACCACGATGCCTCTGAGCTTTCTTTAAAATGCACAAGAAAACTCTGCTCCCTCTCTGATATTAGCAGTGGCTTGTTATTTACTGGAGCCGTGGAAAATCCCAGAGCCCACAGAGGCCCGTCTGGGTCTCTCCTCAGTTGGGCTATCTGTCTCTGACGCTCTGTACCAGTTATGGTACCATGTCATTAACCATCTACTCCGCGTATTTCCTGGAATTTGTAGACTACAGTCCCATCACCATGTTCAGATCATACAGTGCAGTGTTGAGCTTCGTTTGAACAGTTCAATCATTATTTATAACTGTGACAATCAAAAGCAACACTTATTAGCTCCGTCTCCTGTCTGTGCTTGAGTTACTTAACCTGCTGAATTATTGGTGGGAAAAAAGGTAATAATGAAAAAAAAAAACATTAGGTGAACAATATGAGCATTCAGTGTCGATTCCATTTTGGGTTATACTCCAAGCAGAAAGAGTTAGTTGCATCTTCAAGCGGCTGAGATGATTTCTTCTGTAGAGTGGACTCAGAGTTAGTGTGAGGAGTGCAGACAGGCCAAAAGGCCAAAGCTGGTGGTTCAGGCATTGGGATGGGACTGGGATGCCACCTTGATGCATCCTCTTTTGGAACCTTATTTCTCCCATATTAGATTCTCTTCATTGGCTCCCTGTTAAATCCAGAACCAAATTGAAAATCCTTTTCATCACTTAAGGTGATGACTAATCAGGCTGCGTCATATCTCAAAGACCTTATAGTACTGTATCAATCAATTAGAGCACTTTGCTCTCAGACTGCAGGCTTACTTGTGATTTTTAGGATATTTAAAAACAGACATCTGGAGAACCAGCTTCCAGTATAGATCTGGAAGAAAGACACCCTCTCTACTTTTAAGATTAGGCTTCAAAGTTTACATTTTGATAAAGCATATAGTTAGGGCTGGGCCAGGTGACCCCTGAATCCTCCCTTAGTTATGCCAAAATACGTCTAAGCTACTGGGGGCTTCCCATGATGCACTGTGTTTCTTCTTCACTCACAATGTGTTTATATACCTCTTTGTATTGAATCATTAGTTATTATTAATCATCTCTGTCTCTCTTCCACAGCGTGGCTTCGTTCCTTCTTCCTCACCTCACCCCCAAACGGTCACAACAGATGGCCGCCCCTCCCTGCTGGAGGTTTCTTCTAAAAGAGAGTTTTTCTTTCCCATTGTCGCCAAGTGCTTGCTTATAGGGGGATGTAGCACTTTAAGATGACTGTTGTTGTGATTTTGTACATTATAAATACAATTTAATTCAAAAGAAGTGAACTGAACAGAATTCAAATGCAAGAATTTATACCTTTAGGTGTATTGTTAACCAACAAAGAGTGGATAGTCAAAAAACAAGACAGAAAAGGTAATCTCACATGGGTTTCCCGTGGAGGGCAGAATGAGATTAAAGCTTCAGGCCGGGCTCGGTCATGATAGCTTCAATCTGAACTCTGGTTTGTTTAGCATCAAAGAAAAAATACTGCTGCTCAGTAACACAGCCGCAGATCTGATTACTGCTTAAGGCTTTGTTACGTTTTTCAGACTGACTTTTTAAGTGGAAATCACGGCTACACTTTGGTCTGGCATGCTGTACTTCTTAACTCTAACCATTTTAGTCAAGATGTAATCATTTGATGTTTTGAAATGCTATACTGGATATAAACAAAAGCTTTTCAGTTTAGTCTGTTTGGTCTAAAGAAATCTTTGAGCTTGTGACGTGTTACTGCTCACAAACCCTGCATCGTATCATTATATGATGAAGAACAATGTGAGAAGCTCTCCTCAGTCTGGCTTTGGATTGCTTTCATTCTTTAAAAAACACTATTGCCTAACTACCCCAACCCCACCCCCTTCATCGTCTAAACAGCTCCTGATGTGTACATCTGGAGCGTTAGCGCGGTATTAGCTTGCTAATTGATCCTCTGAAGGGCCACAACGGCCATCCGCCAGCACAGTGGTGGATGGAAGTACATGTGGCATGAAGAAAGGACTTTTGTTCTCTGGGCCCCCACGCTCTCGTTCCTTGTATGGAAAATCTGAGGTGGAGGTTTGGGGGGGGGCAACCGTTTCCTAAAAACAGCCTCTCTTTCTCTCTGTCACCCAGTCAAACGCTCTGAAAATCAATCAATACTCACTCCAAGTAAAAATGTGGTAAATGGGCTGAACTCTGGCAGAACACTGTACTCCAGAAGAGGGAGAAACAGTGTTCTCGTTACGATGCCTCAGCACACAAACACTACGATCAAGCTGCAGCGTTAGGCACAGTTACAGTGCAATGTGTGTGTTTATGCCAGAGAACATATAACGTGCTCTTAATAAAACAAGAAGCTTTGATCGGGCAGAAACCAAGACTGGGAGGGAAGTTTATATGTTCAGCTTTAATTTTAAAGTCACAGTCCACCCAGAACTGAAATTCTTCACTTCAATGGAATTGCTGCAATCAGAGCTCACAGGGGTCAGATGCCCCTCCCACCAACTCAGAGGCTGTTTTGGCTCGTTTCAACAGAACGCTGTCAACTTTAGCAGCCAGTCAGCTGATGTGCTTCACAAGGGTCTCAGAACAATAAAGCGTCTCTCATTTCCTTCTGTCCCACAACACCTCTGCTTGCTTTTCCATCGTCGACACTGCTGACTCACACACTCCACTGCTGTTTAGTCATAATAAACTCCATTCTCTTTTGGCCAGTTTTGCTTTAAGTTTTACTTTTTTCTTTGATAAAACATTCTTTTTTTTTTTGTCATTTTGACTTTGATGTTTCAGGAATGATTTAGGCATCGGCCTAAATCATTGTGGAACAGGGCATTTCAACCAAGTCCAGTTTGAACCTAATGTCCTCAACCGTTCGGTGCAGGGCAATGAGATCAAACTGCGCCTTTATTGTCCACCTATGCTGACGTGCAAGCCTGGAACAGAAACAGTACGGCATGATTTCAACCTGGAACAGAACTCCACTTGTTTATCTTCAGTGGGGGTTTTTTGTCTACATGCTGAACTCCGCTGTTGTTCCTTTTCCCGGACAAGCCAACTTTTTACACAATCAGCTCTCAACCTACGCAAAGTGTCATTACCACTGGGCAAGGACGGCACACAAGTGGGCCTCTGTATCTTCTGTAATTACCATAATCCTCCTCTCTATGTAGCCAAATAGACACAAATGTCAGACCATTAATCTGGCATAAATGGTTATTTAAGGACAGATCCTGCTTTTCCCCAGTTACGTTACTGTCAGATGGTGAAGCTAAATAAAAGTGGCCACAGATATCAGAGGAAACGGTTATTTTCAGACAGGTGATGACTGAATGCCCTTTAGTTTACAGAAAGGAATGTTAACACATGCATTAGCCTAACTTTACGTAACCCTAAACAACCAGTGCACTGATGGAGAAAACACATTTAAAAGTGCTACGGGCGCACCCCGGTGGCAGTGGTCTCTCCCACGTTGTGGTTTTGGTGTTGTGGTCAACGTAGTACACTCTGCCATGAGGCAACACCCTCTGCTCCCAGCTGCACAAAGAGAGAAGAGACAAGCACGCACAAATATTCATTTACTATCACACCGAATACATTCCAGCAAC
>NW_005187704.1:492135-496606 GCF_000239375.1 Pundamilia nyererei | reverse complement strand
GTCTTTCGTATCGTTTATAGTTTGCTGCTCAAACTACAGGCTGACTATGAGATGCTGTGACACACTGGCTCTTACCCTGCTGGGAGTGAGTCTGTGGTGGGCTCTGTGGTGCTGTTGCTGGCCTGCTCCGTGCTAGAGGTGGTGTTGGAGCTGGGCTCCACTGAGGCAGCTGGACCCAGGGCTTCCTGCTGACCAGGAGAGGGGCTACTGCTGCTGCTGCTGGCAGCTGGAGACCTGCCCGAAGGAGAAGAAGGAGGAGGCGTGTGTAGGGACACGCCGCGATTGTTCTCCAGTCCATTAGACGTCAGCTCAACCTTATCTGAGAGAAGACACGGGCAGCAAGAAGCATAAGAAAAGCTGGGAAGATGATGTGATGCGTTCTTACAGTCAATTAAGAAATTACAGTATAAGAGTGAGTGGACTGATGGCTGCATGAGAGATGATTTGGGACCAAGAAAGACAAACAAACGTTTTTTTGATTGGTTGATTACAAGTAGCTGAAGCATCTGCTGTATATTACTCAGCTACTCTCTTTTCCCACATTTCCTTTCTCTCCACCAGTGCTGTCAAATAAAGGCATTAAACGCTTCCAATGACCTTTAAATTAAATGTTAAGTTTGGCAATCTTTAGACGGTAACACAATTTCAAGCTTCAAGTTTGGCATTTGCACTTGGAAGGTGTTTCTAATTCCCCAAAATGAGTGGGCGATCCTTAGGCTGCAAAATAAACACAAATCTATCTGCCTGTGAGAAAATCACCGAAGGATGCACACATACAATGTTTTTATTGACTGAAGCCCTGCAGTAGCCTTTCAGCATAGTTTTCAGCCTGCTCATCTCGATAAGTTGCTTAATTTAATCATTTTGTTTAATTTTGTTTAGTGTGTTGAACGTCTTTCAAAACTGTGACACTACGCATATCTAAAATTGTCATGTGACATATTTCGGAGTGGATAAAAACTTTTTGATTATTTTCACTACAGCTCATCTCCTCATAATTCTTTTTTATCAAATGTATTATCTAGAAAATGGTAGAAAGTGTGAAGAATTCCATTATCTCTCTTATGTTTCTACTTTTTCTGACCTAAAGTCCAAAATTTCTCTCATTTGTGACAAAGTAAAGCTTAAAATCCATTTTCCATACGAAGCATATATAAAAGCTGCTGATTAAATTTCTGTAAATAAACAGCTGAAATATTATCTTAGCCACATCTACCATTCGCTGTAGCGTGGTGTAACGTGGTTATTTTCTTGGATGCTCCCTTTTAAAAGCTTCCTCAGCAGTGTAACCACATAAATGTAAAAAGCCTGTGTTCTTAAACTGTGCGTGACACCGTGGCGAGGTGAGCAGACTTTCCTACCTGCGCTGTTTCCGGGGCTGCCGTGACTCTTAGAGGACTGCCGGCGAGCAACGGGTCCGGGGATCTGCTCCTCACTCAGATCCCCATTTGTCAGAGAGCTCCCTCTGGAGTCCCCCGAGGACTCACCCTGCGAACCCCCCACTGAGTGCCTGTTGCTCCTGAAAACAGAGAAAGAAAAGAAGAAGACATATCAACATCTGCACTTACTTCATTCACCTCGTCCTTTTATATCCTTTGTTTTGACGACTCACAATTCAACCACACACGCAGAGGTGTCAGCTGCTTTTCCTCTCTGAACACTATCATATTTTCCCCAACGCTAAATATAACTTTGCTTTTCTGACGAGAAAGAGAAAAGCATGATGGCTTGCCCCCCAGGACTGAGGAATGCTGGGGCCGAGCTTGGACGGCGATCTCTAGATTCAGTTGTTTACGCAGCTCAATAAGGAGAAGAACTAACAGTGCAGTGTGCACGTCTGCATGTTTTTATGACCATGTTCATGCAATGAGAACACTTGAGAACAGCATAAGAAGCCTCTCATCTTGTCTGTTGGTGGCATCTCTTCATATGCAGTATAGAGATGTTGACTGCCTCGCCATGACAGCAGCGGTTTAGGCTCTTGGCTGAACTGTGCTTAATGCCCCCCCACAGTGTTTAGAGGGAAATACCATCTGACCCCATGCACTCCCGCAGCAAAGCTTGGAAATAAATGCAGCCTGCTCCACTATTTATTATCTCGCTACCATTCTAGCCAGTGAGAGCTGCGTCTGAAACCACACTTGGGGGGGGAATAACATGCTGGCACTCTGCATAAGTGCTTCAGTCGAATGGCTTCCTCCACTCGACCCTTTTCTTCTCTTTTCTGCATTTATTTTGATTACAATTACGCCTGGGGTTTATGACTTTCATAAACAGTTTTTTAGAAACGGGTTTGGAAAGTTTAGCATTGTATTTATTATTATTGTTCTTACTGTACCACAACGTCTGCAGACTTTCTAAAGCGGTGGGATTAAAGAAGCCTTTTTCTTTTTTTTGGTTTGTTAGGCTATAAAGAATCACAAAGTCTTTTAAAAATCTGACTTCTGCAAATAAACATTAAGACAGAATAATGCTGAAATGATGGCTTTTATAAATACACTCTATTATTCTGGTGTTCAGCTATTCAACAGGAGATAATCATGACTTGTATTTGATGTTTTGCTCGCCTGATATGCCAGAAAAGTGAATCTCTTTGGAGTTTTATTGCCTATTAGAAAAAATGAGCTGATTTTTATTTTTTTTTATTTAATGTTTTAGACATAAGCTATAACTTTAGCTTATCTAATGCAATATATCCCGCAGGAGATGCCAGTACAGTCTACAGTATTCCCCACATAACTCATAAAGAAGCTCTAATGAAAGCTGGCTACAGTGTATGCACCTCCTTTTGTATATCTTGTTATATTTCATGTTATAATTCAGAACTTTTATGAGCCTAAATGTCACTGTTCATTATGACAGTTATGACAATTAAGAAATCCCAGACTTTTGGGCCATCTGTCCTGCTGTGTCACCCCAAGCTCTTCAGGAGCTGGAGAGCAAAACAACAATATCCCACGACGTGCTCTAATAAAATAATAAAATAATAAAATAAAATATCAAATTTCCCCTAGATGACAGCAAGCTGTGCAGATCCAGGAACCCAAAGTCCGTTTTATGCAGATGCCAGATGGTGGGAATTATTACACCGTGACGCAAACGCAAAAATTTGGGAAGGGGATAAATGATCCCCTTTCTTGTGTGGAGAAAACCACAACTAACCACCACATATGTTGGTAGAAAAAGATTCAGAGTCTTGAACTGAGCTATTTCCCAGAATCCCCCGTTACATGTGTAACGGCACAATGAGTTGGATGTTAACCATAGTTTTACTCCATTAAAATATTGTTGAAGCATTGTTGAGGACTGTACCCAAATCCCAAACAGTCACAGTGTGTGTGTCTTTGTGTGCGTTTTCTGACCTGGCCTGTGATCCCGCTGTACTGGGAGTCTCCTCGCTCTGTGTCCTCCTCAGGTTGGGTCTATCCGACTGAAGTATCTCTGCAACAAAGACCGATTACATCATTAGTGGACAGACATACACTCGGACACATCCATATCACGCTCCTACCAGCACAGTAACAGTTCAGCAGTGAATCCTTGACTAGATAAAAATTAGTCAAGTCTCCTTTAGCTTGTGACAAAACAGTGACAGTTCGGGCTGTTTCTGTCTCCTGCAGTAGACAGCCCTGTTACTATAGCAACCCAATGCAATCCAATAAAGAAATAAAAGAGGAGGATGTAGAGTCAGGTTTGGTTTTATTCACTAAACAGTGACAGGGCCAAACAAGTGCACGTGCAAGGTTTCTGAAACTAAAAATGAGGATGTGTGAAATTAATTTAGTGTACTATTTAATTCACGCAATATTTCTGCAAGGTAAAACAGAAGGTTTAACCTCAGACACCACTGTTTATCTGCAGGAAATGTCACACTTGGTTTTAGGGCAAACAAAAAATTCCCAAAATGTGTAAAATGTCCATCTGCATCTAAAGGTCAGAGGTCATTCTTTCGAGGACGCAATGTTCACACTTTGGACAGAGAAGACAGATGGTTTGAACGAGGAGTAAAAGAAGCCATCTATGTCCACTGTGAACGAACATCTCGGATGAGAGGTGAAACATCTTCAAGGAAACTTAAAGAAGTCCAGATGCTTTTCTTTCCAAGCTTCTTAGACTATGATGACCTGGATGACTGAGAACCTTCACAGATATAAAATGTCAAATATACATTTGACATTTTATGTACATAATGAAGCAAACACATACTATAATCATCAAAACCTGCAGTTCCTCCAATGGCCACTGGAGGCTGGCTCTAAATTTGAGACAATCCCCATGGACTCGTATGAGAAAATGTCCATTTTCAGCAATTAAATAAAGAGGTTTACAACCTGGCACTAAAACATTGTTTGTCTTCTTTATAACGGCTGCACATGGATAGGAGTCTATGACTGACAGTTGTGCTAACAGGCAGCAAATCACTCAACTGAACCTCTGAATGGTTCAGATATTTGATCTGGACAAAAAAAAA
>NW_005187704.1:471359-491292 GCF_000239375.1 Pundamilia nyererei | reverse complement strand
GCGTAATGGTCCAATTACTGCTCTGGTGTGTGTCTGTCTGAGGTGGTATGCCTTCTCAACATCTAAACTTCAGTGAAAATAACAGAGGGCACACATTTCAGTCACACAGCTGCTATGGAGAGACTGGAAGCTTTGGCTTACTTGTTTAACCTCAGTGTCCACTCGGATTAGCCCCTGTGAAAGAGAACACCTTTGATTTAAGACTGCAATAAAAGAGGTCGATGAGGCCGAGCCCAGAGGTGTTCACTGATGTTAACAACAACACAAAATGAACACATTCACACAACTTGCAGCCAGGGCGACAAATGAACTGATTATGACAACACTTAGATGAGGGTCTACACCAGAGGTATTAAAGATAAGGTTCGGGGCCAAGAATCAGCCCAGCAAAGACTCCAATTTCGCCCACTGGACAGCTTTAAAAATATGAAGGAGTGGAACTTAAACACAGACACCAACCCTAATATGCTCATTTGCCACACATCCTACTCCAAGGCAATTAAATAATAGATAAACAATTAAATTACAGAAAAGCTGCAGTTTTTCCACAATTTACTACAGAAATGTATGTTTGTTTAATTATATAATTAAAGGAGGTTTTTAGCAAAGGACTACAGGGACCTTTTCTGTAATTTTACACATTTATCATGTAGTTTCATGCTTCAAGGCCCAATTATCAAAGTTTGATGTCCCTGGTCTACATGAAGCACCGGGGAGACGGTCATCAACTGGCCATTTGTTATTTGTAATGATGATCGTAACAGGTCTTCATTGCATAAAATTTCATTGCAAATGGAGCTTATTTTTAACCTGTATCGTGATATTAGGATTTATGAGTAACTCCAAAAACAAATATTGGCTTTTTAAAACCATGAAATATCGGTACTGGTATCGGTCTTAAAATTCCTACACTGCCTAAACTCTACATAACAAGTAACAGGGCTCGCAAAATCGCTGGCCCGACGTCCCGGGGCTAGCGATATCTCTGGTCGGACGACCAAAATCTATCTCAGCCCAAAATGCGCAGTTTGTGTTTAACTAAGCATTTATGAAATCACTTTATTTTTTCCCCAGTCTGTTTATTCAGTGTTGGCCACACCACCCTTTAATATCAGTCCCTATATATAGACATCATTGGGCAGTGACTGGGATTTTCACATCACATAGTTGCCCTCGTTTTGCAGACTGTAACGTCTCATCCATGGACATTTTCTTGTGGATACATGCTATATCGCAATATATACATCTTCCAGTGACACTTTTGGCTGAATTTCTGTCTCACGCTCTTAATGAGTTCCACAACTCTGGCACATTTAGCCAGTTAATTAACACAGTCTAGCGTGACGTCTCAGTGTTGACCAGTGTTAGTCAGTGGGTCGGATAATCTGAGGGTGTCTGTGCTGCGGTTTACATGTGGCTCCTGCTTCTGTGGGATAGGAAGCTGTGAGTATGTGGAGTGTGTATGTACGAATCTGACAGTTACAAAGTTTGCCAAAAGTTGAAATATAAGGGTTTGTTTATGAAGCCCACCACATGCGTGCGTGTGTGTGTGTGTCAGAAAAGCTGCCAGGGGAAGTGAGCAAACCCCCAAACTAACAGAGCTGCGTTCAGACTGAGAACACAGAGCCCCTTGACATCACCAGAAGTAACACACTCCCACCTTTATGCACTTTGTATATTCAAGCAGCTCACATACGGCTGAGCACACACACTCTGCAGAATGTAAAACACATGTGCGCTCACACACAAGTGCAAAAAACCCAAAACAAAACAACAAAACCCCCACACATCTGCATCGACACTCAGGAGAACATAAAAAACACACACAAAGTCAAGTGCCTCAGCTTGAAACCCAGGATCTGGAGGGCACACTTCAGGCCTCTCCTCCCCCTGAAACACACACACACACACACACACACACACACACTTGCATTCAACTTTGTCATCGCTGCCCCTGCAAGCTTGAAGAGGAAACCCCCCCCAACTCTCGCTACCATGCACACTGCTCCAGGATCACAGAAGGCGATTGTACTACTGAGCTGCAAGCAATGAGACTCAATTACGCAATTCTCTGCAACAAATTAGACAAAAGCGCTCCTGATGTTGGTGATTATGTGTGTGGAGAGGCTGCAGATAACAGAAAACTGGGGGGTGGAGGGCTCTTTTCGTTGTACGTCAACCTTTGACCTGCACACACGCTCAAATTACAGATGCAAGCTTGTTTAACTGCATTATGAGGGCCTCGTTTTCACTGCATTCATTCGTTTATATCCAGAAAATGGTCTTACTTTAAAGCATGGTTCCACATTTTTCCATAAACGCGCTCACTCGCTTCCACGCCAAGACTTTGGTGAGAAGATCAAAGTCAAAAGAGCAGCATGCAAGCTTGGCTTTGTATCACAACTACTCAATCTTTACAAAATTATGCGTAAAAATGAGATGTTCCCACTAACCTTTCTGCAGCCAGCTCTAGCTGCTGGATGAAAGGATTATCCAGAAAGTCAAAGTACTCTGTTAAAGATCTGGATATTCAATTTTTTTTCTGTTTATTTTGAATATGACAACACCGCATTTAGGTTGTTTGGGCTGTAAAATTACATAATAATTCTCACCTTTCAGGAACCATTTGAACTTTCTCTGCAGGTTAAGGAGTTACAGTCATGTGAAGCACGCATGATAAAATCTAGGCCGAGCTGATTCTTGTGCCTGTGTTCAGCCAACAGTACCTTGTGAAGCTTTTGTGCTGTCGTGACAAACAGCATATCTCTGTAAAGCCTGTCTTTTCTTCTTTTGGAAACAATCTGAATTTTGTCTGTAGCACAAACGGGAACGGACGGACGCTTGTAGCATGGGCTTCCCACCAGGCGGATAGTTTAAAAAGGCATTATGGGATAGTTTGCAGACTCCTTGTTCTTTATGCACAAAGTGTTTTCAATCGACGACGGGTCTGCAGAGCAGTTTAGTAAACTGCTTTATTACAGAGTTATGCTGTTGGAAAATGTGCCGAACATGTTTAAGTGTGACTTTGCAGAAAAAAGCAAGACCTTCTTTTAGCTTTAGATCCATAACTTACATATACACATGTAGTATCAAAAGTGCCAACAAGCTATAATAAACTTTGCAGTGAAACTTCAGCTTCCTTTGAAGGCCTCAAATCCACATGGGGAAAAAGAGTTGGGTGTCAGATGAAGTTTGGGATTCAGTCCTCTCCGGTAAATTCCACATCACTCTGCGCTCCCTATTACAATTTAAAGTATTTCGTAGGTCCACTTATCTAAACCCAAATTAGCTAAGATTTATCCTGGCTTAGGCCCCCGCTGTAATAGGTGCGGGTCTGATGATGCCAATCTCACCCACATGTTTTGGATCTGTCCTGCCTTGGCAAATTTTTGGTGAGGTGGAAGGCTGCTGCCCCGCCCACCTACAGTATGTTCAGTGACTTGCTGATCTCATGTCATGTCTTAGTCTTGAAGTCTTTGCAAGGAAAGGTTTTTGTCAACATTAATCGGCCCTCCCGAGTTTTGGTGTTCTGTTAACTTTCTTTACCTATGAGGAGTTCTGCTCTGTCTTCGATGCAACCAGTGTTTATGTTTCCTTTTTTTTTTTTTGTAAACTGTATGTATATCTTAATAAAAATATTTCAAGTAAAAAATGTAAAAAGAAGTGCCAACAAGCAATGCGGTCTGATAATGATTTTCAGTTTCCAGAGCCCTGAGCGGTGATTTTCACTTCCACGCGAGGACACCAAAGATGACCGCCCTTCAGGATTCTCTGCATCTCTTTGATTTTTTAGTTTTATTTTTTGTTCATTTTGTTGCAACACATATCGCTGCATCTATTTTTCTGTGCTGAAAAAAACCACACTGTTTGCATTTTGAGCGAATCAATGCTGGGAGAGCGTCCAGCCCACCCCACGACCCTGAACTGGAGAGGCAGTTAGAAAACAAAAAAAGGATGGATGAATTGTTTCATTGCTGTTTTTGTACCATTTTCAATTAAACTCAGGGTTTATAGAATTTGCAGATGATTGCATTCTGCTTTGATCCACATTTTACACAGAGCACCAACCTTTTTGGAAACTGGTTTGATGTTGGAAAAACACTGTAAAGAACAAATAATACACCAGAAATTTATTTTAATTATCTTTTAAAAGTCAGAAAATTACAGATAAGTCCACAAAATATTAGCGGACAATGTTTTTCCTTTTTCGTGAACTATTAGATTCATTGTGTCCACACTGATTTAGTGGAATTATTCATCTGGTGCTAACTGTGATGAAGTCCTGGCATGCAAATATGGAAAGAGTTGCCGCAGAAACAGCAGGGACTTTGGCGACTGTGTCCTTACAACTTAAAAACATGTACGCGATTCTTATGTGCATTTAAATCCAAACAATTATCTAATTATCAAAGAAAAGCCCCATTTACAGGATTTGTTTTTCCATCTTGTCCCTCTCGGGGAGATATATGTTACAACAGCATGCACACACTCGCACACCTCCTCTTAACCTCTCTTCACATCTGAACAGTCACAAAGAGACACATTTACGCAGCCCATGCTGTGGCAGGCCTCAGGCCTCACTGCTGGCTGTGTTCATTCAGCAGGATACACTGCGGGCTCTGTGTGGCGCTCTATGAAGCCTTGTGTGTGTGTGTTGCACAGAGAGAGGAGATGGACGCATGGAACCTCGCTATGGCTTTAAGAGCAGATTAAGAACACCGTATTTGTTTAAAAAAACATAGACCCAGTCTTTGCTTCCAAACCATAAAGGAAGGCAAAATGTTAGTGTAGTGCTTGGGAGCGGAAAATTCTGTTGACTGAGAGTCAATAAGTGTGTGAAGTGTTTGAAATCCTTGCTGGCAAACTATGGAATCATTTTATATTGGTTTGGGAATAGCAATACATGAATGTGAAGATAAAATATCAACTGAGGCCACAGTTACACAGTGTCATATATTCTTTTAATATCATGATTTAAGTGTAACGATATTCTTGTTTTGCTATTCTTGGCCGGACAGACAGACTACTGCGACACTATTTAAACATCACCTAAACTCTCTACTAAAAACAACAACCGACTTTGGTGAAATGAATAAATACTCTCTAGTCTAACTTTACAGTAACTGTCATCAGGTATGACACAATACACCTGAAGCTAGCCACTGCATAACAAATGCTTTATCCAAATTCTTCAAAACTGTTATCTTTATACAGTTAAAACAGATAAAAGCAATACAGAGAATATTTTCTGCTGATCCAGCGCTTTCTAAAACTCAAAGTGCACTCAGTGAAAAATAAGAGTTTCTAATGAGAAGAAGCCTGAGTCACCGGGAATGTGACGGCAGAAGGCGGACAGAGCGTGGAGATGTTTTTGGCAGAAGCGAGCTGGCACAAGGGCAATAAAAGGAAATTTGTTGAGACTAACAAGAGCGTAGCCGCTGCTTTTTCAGACACTTTCATTTGTCAGATATACGGCCTGGAGGCCAGGCCCTCTGCTTGTCTTTGGAAAGTGTGAAAATGGCAGAGGTGGTGGTCAATTTTTAGACTTTTTACTGTGTTTTGCACCAGGAAGCATTGTGTTCCAAGACATTAAGACAGCAGCTGTCAAAATCCGGTGCAGAGGTGTGATACAACATCAATTTAACAGCCTTCATGACATTACCCATGGCCTGCTGTGCCACTGGAAGGATGTTAAAACATGTCAAAGTCACGGAGGCATGTCAGTGCTTCTCTGACTTTCAACAGCAGCTCTTTTTCTAAGTGGAAAAAACGATTTGCACACTAAGACACCTCCAGCTGTTCATCGTATGTGTTGTGAGGATGAATCCTGAAATGTTATGGTGTTTACACTGCAAAAACTCAAAATCTTACCAAGTATATTTGTCTAATTGCTATTCAAAATATCTCATCACACTGGAAAAAAGACACAATCAGCTACAGAGTGACATTTCAGTGAGATATGGGAACTTGTTTTTAGTGCATCTTGGATCTGGAGAAATTTCACTTGTTCCATCGGCAGATTTTTTTCACTTATTTCAAGCAAAAATATCTTGTATAAGTGAAAAAAATGATTAATTAAATTCTATTATCTAAATATTTAGAAATGTCTGAAGCAGCACTGTACTCTCAGAAAACATCAAAGATCACAGGTAAAATGCTGACCTTACTTTGACTGCTGCAAAGGAGACCAGGTCAGGTCACATTACTGCATGTAAAGGAGGCAGGAGGCCAAACTACTTGTCAAGCTAATGAAGAGGGAGCAAACGCCTTCGCTGTCGCTACAAAACAAACATCCATTTAATGCACGCTGGTATTTCCTAATGAAATAAGTGAAAAATGTCACAGTATAGGATGTTCAAAACATCAGTAACAACTAGTTATTGATTACTCACACCTACTGACAAAGGATGGAGTCTGCTGGTTAAAGTCTACAATACTTAAACAAAATTCCGATAAAAAAAGCAACAATAATTTAAAAACAATTCGATAATTTAAAGCAATTCAGTTAATGAAGCATTTATTTTCAGGTTATTCACAACATTCATGCTTCAAACCTGCAGCAAAGGTTTACTTGTTTTTTTGTGTAAAAGTGTTGCTACATAGCAGAACACTGCACCACCATCACACCACAGTCTGCTGAATCTTAAAGTTTCAAGCTGAATCTTTTTGCAGTTAAACTGTTTCTAGGATTAAAAAGACAAATCAAATGCAAAGTTGCATCAGTCTACCAAACCTTAAGGCTCACCTTCACTATTCCTGCTATTTTTAATTGCACTATGAAATGAGGTTATGGCTCCCTGGAAACGTTTGTTATTGTCCTAAGGCTTTCTCCTGCGTGGGAACCAACAAATATTTTAATTTCCAAAGGTTTAGGCAGCTGCGTAGAGAACTCAGTGACTGTGGGTTGCTGGGACAAGGTTTCGGGAAACAGAGTATTTATGAAGCTTTGAAATTTGAATCACCTCCGTAAAAATAATTAGAGTTAAATTAACTGAGGTTAAAGGTGCTTTTTGGACACTTACATTTTTAAAAAGAGAGAGGGAGAGAGAATAAAAAAATAATCTTGCTTAAATGCTGAAAACAATGTCAGCTTTTACTCGGCTGTCTTTAGTAAGACTAAACACAGTAAAATGTTAAATGTTCTGCTACTGTACAGCCACAGCGTAGAGCAGGAGGCAAAGTAGGCCAGCAAAACATAGAAGGCTTCCAGTCCCACTGTTTTTAATAAACAGTGGTTAAAGTACTTTTAATAAAGTAAGACTGTTAAGCATCTGCCTAACGTTTCATCTGATTCCTGTCGACACCCACATCTGTAAAGTTATCCAGATGTGGGTATCTTTAGACTTATTTGTTGATTCTCAGTAGACCATCTAAAAACTAATACAAATGAAAGACAACAATCAACATTCGATTAAAACAGCATTCGGCTGTCACCGGTGTCACCACATAAGCAATGTACCAACAAGCTGTCGTGTCACCATGACGAAAAAAACTCCACTACAGAACATGTCAACAGCAACTGTCTTTAACCTGAGAGCAAAGAGGGCAAGAAGAAGCGATTTAGACTATTTTGAACCCTTTGGCTTTTTCCAGCACTCATTACCAGGGCGGCGAGACACACAAGCATCTCACTGTACAGATATATCTGTGTGTGTGTTTGCTTTCTGGCAGTGCTTCAAAATATTAAAGAGAAAGAGCAAGGGGAAAGAGGGCGAGGAGGAGAAAAACTTTAATACTGCGGTGTATTCTGTACTAATAAGCTGTCTGGGCTTCTGTGGGAAACTGTGTGTGTGTTCACTTTAATATAGCTTGTCCGACCGGTGTGAGCTTTGCCATGCACTTCTGTGTGCTTCTCCAAGGCTTCATGTTTGACTGAGAGCTTTCTTTGAATGTGCTGCATGTTATTTCATTTTTTATATTGTGCACGGTGCAGCCGTGAGACAAATCTTCACATCTGTGGTGTGACTGCTTTGCGATGTGCTTTTCAGGTCATTTCTGTGCGATTACCTTTACCCTTGTGCATGTGTGCGCGTGCTTGAGAGATAAAGGCAGGACTCACTGTCTGCTGCCGTGCTGCCGTTGGGCAGCGAGCCCAGATCAACAACCATGCCGTCCAGACAGACGTTGAGCTCGCCTCCTGCTACAACCGAGCCTTTGTTCTCCGTCTGCAGCACCAGGCTCAGCTGGACGTTCTCCACTAGAGGGTGGAAGAATGACAGACAAACAGAGAAAGAGGGGATGAGTGACTGAGAAGGCAGAGGGACAAAGGAAAATGGATATCCTCTGTTATTGCTCTAACAGAGGAAAACAGCGTGAAGTCACTGAATACCAAAAGGATTGTTTTCCAAAGATGTCGTCCCCATTTCACTTGGAAAATATTCTGCATGTTAACAGATATACAGAAGGTCTGACTGATCCCCTCACACGTCCAGTGTGTAAAGTTGTTTTTAATTGCAGTATTTACATGAAGTAAGTCGTCTAGCTGCCAGATTAAGTTCCACACTGCACGTATGCACTGAATCTGCCCACAGCTTCCTGCTGGGCTCAGAGGCTTTGCTTTCACATCCACTTTGTTTTTGGTTTTGGGGGGTTTTAAATGCTCAAACCATTTCACAGTTAGAGAGGTAAGACTAACATGGTTTGGACATGAGGAGAAAAAGAGAAAGATCTCAGAGGAAGTTCATGGATGTATGAAAGGAGGACATGCAGAGTGGTTGGTGTGACAGCGGAGGATGCTAGGGATGAAGGAAAAAAAACATCCTGCTTTAAATGTTTCTCTAAGATATTTAAGTTAAAGTTATATATTGCAGCTTTATTTCATTTTAAATTAGATGAAGGGTTCAGGCTTTAAGAATTAAAGCTCTTGAGCATGTACCGCTCCCTTTTTTAAAGGACAGGTGTGGCATTTCTTCATCATTGACCCTGTGCACGAGAAAATGCTAACTTCCTGGTTTGAGACCGGATGTGGGGTTGTACATTTCCGGTAGCTTTACTTTGCGGTCAATCGCTACTGCGAAGATATACTCCAAGATCATGTCTAAAACTCGAAAACGGAAAGATCGCGTTAAGTTACAAAGAGGAGAAGGTGGGAACACTCACCGCTGTTGTGTCATAAAAAATCGAATGATCAATTTTGACGTTTAAAGCGTTTAGATCGATCAGTTGCTTACATCGCTCAACACAAGCAGAACTGCATCACTGCAGCAGAAGACACATCGTCCACATTCAGAAGCACATCTCTGTATAGTGACTGGTCTTATGATTTAAACAGGCAAATGTAAATCGCCGCTTGATTCATTCATTTGCTTAACTTGCTTTGGACCGTAAACAGGGCGCGAATAGGACACCGGAAACAAAGCTCCCCGCAGGAGTTTCCGCACCGGAAGTAGCATATGCTAACGTGCACATAGTCAATAGAGCTTCCATCGTATCTGGAAGCCGTCGCTGTGAATCCAAAACACAGCTGCAGTTGAAGTACAACTCAAAAACCGTTAATCCTCAGACTTTAAAAATAAATCCATCGGATATAACAGGAACACTAGTTTAACAGGAACATCGGTGGACACAATAAGGAACTTGGCAACATGAAGACCCTGACATCCAAAGAAAAGAGAGTGCATAATCACAGGATCCTTTTTACGGTAAAAGGTCTTCAGAACACGTAGCCAAGCACACAACACTCTCCAGGAGGAAGGCTTAATACCATCTACACTTAAGATAAAGACCGGGATGGGAAGTAGGCAGTAAACAAGTGTCTATCAGGCTCTCAAACACATATGCCAAATTAGACTTTGCCTAAAAATGTTCTACAAAGTTCTCTGTACAGATGAAAGCACGACAAAGCACCTAAACTAAAAATGTTTTTATAAATATTTTCATTTGTTCAATTACATCTAAGAAGACCATGTATAAGATATAAAATGTCTGTAATAATGTGTCCTTTGATATTTTTGTTAGAGAGTGGGTACATCTTTTAAGATGAGTAGCAAAGGGAAGTTCACTCTCTGCAGCTTGAATGTGCAGGCTCAAGCAGGAGACGCCTAAGGCCATTGCATCCTAGTGCTCAACCTACCCCAATACAGGATAAGAGATCAAGATAAGCAAGATCCATCCAGTATGGCACCATCTTAGACATACTTACATTACAGTCTTATAACTCTAAGACTCGTCTGACTCAGTCAAATATGCAAGGGTAAAGAATATCAAACGCTTACAGAGGAGTTATTTAGCAGTAACCATCAAGCCAAAAGTTACAGAACACTGAAATCTTTTCCGAGGAGTTCATAACAAAGTTAAGTTAAGCTTAGCTGGCAATGTGCCACCATCACTGAGGCTACTGAAGAGGTTTGAGACATCCAATCAGTGTTACTGTTCAGTTTAAGTGTGAATATCAAATAAAACTCTGTCTCAGCACTGTTAACAACAGTTATGCACATTTTTACTTTGAAAGTAAAAAAGAAAATTCAGGTGTTGCGCCAGTTATACATCTGCATGCCTTACTTCACTAAGTGCCTCTGAGTGGATGAAAACCACAAGCATGTGAACAAGGCTCTGGCACCCTTGGTGTTAGTTAGCACATCGTTCTTTAAAAGAAACAACTTATTCTGTAAGCTTGAGTGTTTTCAGTTTTTTGCCAAATCTGCAAATCTGTGATAAAGAAAGTTTTTTATTAGTATAGTGAGCTTCTGTCAAAGTGGGTTAAGATAAGCTGCAACAGCCTGATTAAAATAACTGACAAGTAACTATCAGAACTTCCAATGCTACAAAGAAAAGTAAGAAAATTTTAAATTCTATATATTCCTTGCAAGGCCTCGGCCACTGCGTGTAATTTTTAAGGTTATTTGATCTAATCTAACTAATGCACATGGATTTGGAGTCGGCATTTTAGTCTCAGCAGCCTCTCTCTGACCGTGTCTGTCGTGTATTTACAGCAATATTTTGGAATTTCCTTCATAGATGGTTGGTCGTGGCTTACATGATGATGTGATGAAGTCTCTGGAAGACACAGAACCTTTCTGTATATGAATGTATATGTCCTGTATACAGACTTTAAATTCCTTATACTGCTAATAATTTTGGTTACACGAAAGCAAACACTGTTTGGGTATGCTGCATATCATCAGAGTAATTCTGACAGTTCCAAAGAGGCTTTGGAAATTCACCAGGACTGTAATAAAAATGCCCAAGTGCAATTTTTAGGTAATTTTATTTACTCAAAGCAATATAGAGAAAATTTATTTAAAAAAATATTTCTTTTTATCAAATAGCCAGGAAAAAAACAACGAGGAAAAACGCACAAACCTCTGTTATGTAAGGTAGAGAAACACGTACAGCGAAATTGTGCTCGACATGCATGGTGACTCCAAACTGTGTGTGGGTGTTTGTGTGCGTTTTTTTCTTACTCTTGCCATCGTGCGAGCGCAGCGTGTCCAGCAGGTCTATGGTTGCGCTGCCCAGTAGCTCCTTTCTCAGGGTGTGGCAGCTCCACAGCTTTAGATCCAGACGACTCTGTGGCGTCACATTACTGCAAAACGGCATGAAAAATACATCAGCTACAAATGCTTCTGCTTACAGCAGCTGCATTTTATTATTGCATCCTGCTCTTCATCGCCTTTAGCGACGGTACGCAAGTTCTACCTCAGACAAAATGTTTTAAATAAGCTGACGGGAAACAAGTACAAAATCTCGATTAAATTTTATCTGTGTTAGAGCGCTACCACGACAGCAGTACAGTCCAAACACTGTCAGATGCATGCAGTTAATTTAATGTTCTATTGAATTGTTTTAACAATAAAACCCTGGCTCTCATGAGAGCCCGAGTGTGTGTGGTGCTCACTCACAGGGTGAGGTCTTCGTTCCACTGCAGCTCAAGGTGCCCGCTACGTTTGCCTGTTTTTTTGGTTTCACTGGTGAGGCCGTCTGCAGTCACCTCAACGAAGGAGCTCAGCCGAGAGTGCCGGTTCGGCAGCTTTGGGGACTGGGGCTTCGCCGACACCACTGCAAACACACACACGCATAAAGCATGTATCGTAGTGGAAGAACACATCTGTGGTTGTGACAAAACCTCTGCCAGCAGTGCAGCAGTGCTGTCATTTATGGCAACAAAGGACAATAAATGTTAACAAAAGAGAAGCATTTCTTTTTTTCATTGAGGTTTAACTGCCTGCAGCTCTGGTAAGAAAGAGTCGGAGCTGATCAGATCCTCACGTGGAAAACGACAGTCTAATCACACAAAATAATTTTAGTTCAGAATCAGAACACTTTATCAATCCCTGCGGAAATTATGTGGCCACAGTTACTCCAAGACAGCAAGAACAGCAACTACCTGAATTATATTAAATAATAAAATATATTGCAAAGTTACACTATGTAACAAAATAGCTTACAAATAGTTCTAATATTATAATAATAGTTCTAATAAACAAATATTCCAGTACATTACAAAAAACTAAATATGACACCGAGACGGCCTTCTTACTATACTGACATCCTCTGTAAAGAATGTTCAGATCGTTAGGGTGTGTGCACTGTATGCTGTGCATTAGATGGAGGAACTGAACAACAGGAATGACTTCCTGTGTCGTTCGGTGATACATCTGGGCCTCACTGAACAGCTCCTGTGACTCGCCAACAGTGGGTGAGCGGGATTGTCCAGCATTGTCCTTTTCTTGGACAACATCCGCCTCTCCGACAACACCTTAAGGGAGTCCAGCACCATCTCCACAATGTTACTGCCCTTGTGGATCAGTTCATTGAGCCTGTTAGCATCCGTGACCCTCAGCCTGCTGTCCCAGCATGCAACAGCATAGAGGATGGCACTAGCCACAATAGACTCGTGTAAAATCCCGAGCGTGTCCAACAGATGAGAAAAGGCCCCGGAAAATACAGACGGCTCTGACCCTTCCTGTTATTGTCACTGTGTAATACAAGGCAACACCCTTCTTTTTAAATCAGACTGACTGGTGACTGTATATATGCAGTTTCTTCATCCAGGTGACCATGGTAACTAAAGCTAAAGCAGCAATGCTTCCAAAATAACTGGCCAAATAAGTCTTTGTAGGAGTGTTAAGATGGCTGCCAAGAGGCGATGTGTACATATAGGATTCTGGAACAATCCTGATTTTTATGAGATTGTTTTCTATTTATTATGTAATAATGTGAAGCAGCGCGGTGTACACTACCGTTCATTTTAGGTCACCTGGAACGGTTCTCAGCGGTGCTGGAGTTAAAAGTTAAATAAGTGGTTCAGTAAATTGGACAAATGTTACAGCGTACTGCAACACCCTAACAAACTCCTTGGACTGTGTGTAGTCCTGCATGTATACTGGCTGTTGTGAGTATTTTGTTACACGCTGTGTGCCACGGCCTGTTCAGGATGGATTTGAAGTACACGGAGTGTATCAGACAAATACAAACTTTGCCCTCTAGTGGAAGAAAGGAAAACACCTTCATTTATTTAATTTTTATTTATTTAATAAAACGTATTTAATTTATTTAATTTTGGGGGGAAAAGAATTGACTGACCACAATAAAGCCTTCATGTTAAAAAAAATACAAACAAAAAAGATTGCACTGTTTACTTATGCTCCGTTTAAGGTAGAATGAATATTCGAAAGTAAAGAAACTTTTTGCATCCACTGATTTCAAGCTTTTTTGTTCTCTTTTTTTTTTTTTTTCATTTGGAGTGGGGTAAAAGTGTACATCCGGACATTGGCGAGCTCAGAGGCTTGGAATTCTTGCAGGCCTGCTGAGACTCTTGTTATCGCATGTATCGGTCCTCAGAGGAGCTGATTTCTTCACACTGAATCACAAAATCACAAGATTGCAAACTGAAGAACATGCTGACTAGCAGCGTGTCGCAGAGTGCCTCTGATCAGGACTACCGACTGAAAGAATGAATGTGACAGATTAAGATAAAAAAAAAGACAGACAGACAGAGAGGGGTTTCCATCTGTACTTTTTCCTTTGCAGTGAGACTTTAGCAGATCCACACTGGCAGCAATATGTTGATGACCTCAGATCTTCTGAACATCTGGCATAACAGAACATGACTCATGTGAATGTGAAGTTCTCTAGAAACAGGGAGGAAGTGACACGGGGAGGTGGGAGGTGTGCCAGAAATGGAAGAATTGAAGTAAGTTTCAACAGTGTGGGAGGATGTGGGAGAGGTGGAGGAGTGGTAGACAGCCTTTGAGAGCAGATCGGTAAATAAAAAGGTGAGTCAGTGTTCATATGATCAAACCTGTGGTTATGACTCTGGTGCACTTCAAAGACATAATTAAGGAAAAAAGTTCTGATGAACTTTTTTTCGTCTCTTTAAAGATAAGGTGCAAGAAAATTCATTTTATTCCCGGCAGACTCAAGTGATTCATGCAAAAACAAAAAGTGAGTCAATCACCTTATAGCTTCATGTTAAAAAATTACAGCATAGTACAAAGAAAGATTTATACAGGTGGAGTTATCTGATGCATGGACGCTAGTTTCAATCAGTAAAAAAAAGAAACAAAAATGCTAAGCTATGCCTGACTTGAAATTTTGATTCAGATCTGCCAATCAGGAAGCTCTACAGAGGTACGTCATTTCTTTATTATCCAGAAGGAGAAGGCAGAAGGTGTCGGCTATCCAGCAGTTCAACATGAACACAGTGACTCCATATCCATGCAGTTATCACTGCATGCATTCAAAGCTCACACACCTGGCGCCAGTTTGTTCATACTGACGCTGTCACTACCTGAGTTTGCATTTGCACCATCTGTTTACAGGTAACGACAAAACAACAGCTCTCATTAGCAAAGCTAACTCGAAAGTTCGAGTTACGGATGGGTTTTCTTTTTCTCAGTGGTGGAGACACAGTCTTTTGTTCAATATTTATTAACAGGCACAAACAGGCACTTGTGTTTGTGCATCACACAGTTTATGAATGCATGCCTGAACACCAAACTGCTAACGACGGGCTCTAAAACAAACTAACCTAAACATGCAGACTTCAAAACGCTCAGGTCATATATCCTTATATCAGGTCTATGATGCAAACTCATATTAAAAGGTAAGAAATACTGTTACTGTGATGTTTTCATCCTTTTGACCATTTCAAGTGTTGGATGATTAAACCAAGCAGGACTCTCAGGCTTGGATTAGACTCACTGTACGACACTGTTCTCAACTAAATCGATTTTTGGAACGACATTGAATGACGTCTCAAACACATGAACTAAACCTTTTGAAAATTAACACAGAAAAAAAACTGTTTTAGAAAAAAATCTCTGCATTGACACAGTTACTATGGTAACTTATGCTGGACACACGACCAATGAAATCTCTCAGCACCGAGCCTGAAACAGAAAGTCTGGAGCCGTAAACAAGGTTGTGTTGTAGGTAGCACACTCATCTGGTCACCTTAACCTCCAGTGAAAAACCACCAAAACCTCAAATCAAAATCTTTTATGTGCAATTTGAAAGTCGCATTAAATGTCGCATTAAAACCCCTGCAGCTCTGCTGAAGCTGCGAGCCCTCCTGCTGCCTCAGTCGTTAGAGATAAGAACATAAAAAGTCTATCACAGCCATCTATAGTGAATCTTTTTTGTTTCCTGACTCCTCCATTAATTAATAAAATTCACTCAAGTGAACATGATCTATAAGCAAAAGGCTTCCTCTATTCTCCAAGCTAGTGTCAGGTCATCATTTGGCTGTGTTTCTCCTGGGTTAATGCATAAAACTAACAAAACATCACCATCTGTGGGAGATCACTGTCATTCTGCAGGTTAAAGTGCACCGTATCTATATTTTCCTTGATTTTAAATATGTGATATTTTCAATTGCAAATCGGATTTGTGAAAATGAAAATCCACCAGTAGATGTGGCATTTACATTGATGCATGCGCCAGCTGCGATGTAGGTGTTCAGCTGATGAGCTGAGAGGTGTTAGACTGCATAACTGCCTGGATGGATTGAAATTATTTATTTAAACCACGGAGGGAAAATGCTGCAGTGCAAGGTAAATTCATCCAATGAACCAAGGTGTGAGCTAAGTGAACTGTAAACTTTGCGGATCCTGGTCTTTACATTTTACCAAACAGTCAAACAAACTAAACTAGGAGAGAAACCTGAGGGTGTCTGGATTGTTCCCCTCATTTCCTGTTTTATTTTCTAACAGCTGTTTGTCTTCACCTTTAGTTATTTCTATTTCCGCCTCTTCTCCAACAGCGAATTACACACCTACAGGTAAAACCCCCAGTTTCCCTTTCTTTCTTGCCAGGTCACCTTTGTACTTCTGGCAGTTAACACCTCTGGGCACATCTCCGGTTTTCCAGGTAAAGTTTTTCCTCTTTGTGGTTTGTTTGAGTGTTTCTCTGTTTAAATTTTTGCCTTTTGTGTTTACATTGTGCTGAACCCTGGACTGACATGAAGTTGGGGACTTTTTGGACCTAACTTTGCCATCTTGCAGTTGGATCTTCATCTCTGTGCTGAATCATGGCAAGAAGATAATATTGCATTACATTAAGAATGAAAATCCTCCTTTATCTCGCTTTATAAGTCAACGTTTATGTCAGGTAGCGACCAACGCTGCTTTTCTCAAGTCAGCAAGCTAAAAAAAACCAAATATTTGTTTGCACAACAACAAGTATAGCCCCGCGTCACTAAACTGGCCCCTCCAAAGCTGGTCGCAGCTCATCATTCATGGTTTCACAACCAAAGCAGCACTACTTCAAACAGAAAGGACATAGTCACTTTATGAAATATGTTTATGGGTGATAATATATTGTCTTATGCTTGGAGAAGGGATAGCCAGATAAAGAGATAAAAAAAAAAAACAGAAGTACCTGTACCACACTTCTGTTTGCGGTATCAACATTTTGTCTGTGTGAGCAATAAAGTAGAAAAAAAAATTACCTTTCAAGGTCAACTGAGACTTCTCAGTGGTCTGGGCACTGCCAGGTCTGCTCACGCCGGCAGCTGCCATGACATCACAGCTCTGTAACACAATCACAAACACACAAAATATTACAGTATACTGTCACTGCCTTCCAATCAGGTGTGTGTTGGGTGATACAGCTCTTCTATGCAAAAAATATTGTGGTGGAGGCAGAATTTTACTGCATTAGATGGTAAATCTGGAGCAAGAGGTGGATGACATAGCTTGATTTATGTGCAGTGTCTTGAACGACAATCTTGAAAGCAACGCAAGTTGTCTCATATTATTTTAACGTCACCAGCAGAACATAACCCCTCCTTCAGACAGAAAAGCATAAAACTCCCACCACACTGCACCTCCAGTCCTTAAACACTCACTCCAGGGGAGTGATAAGTGACGTTGTCTAAGCACATTTCGCAGCATTAGAGAGAAAGCTAGCTGGGATAACCTAATTCAACGGGGCAAAACATCATGACATGCAATCACGCATCACTTATAACTGCACAGTTACAAAACTCCCACAAGCAGAAGGGAATTCTGAGTCTTTTAAATGACTGGAGAGGTCGTATCACTACATTCACCGGCAGCAGAGAGAGACACGGGATGAACAGGACAAAGAAGCAGCAGAACACAGGTGGTGCTACCCCACCCACAGCAGGTACCAGGTGGTGATAGTAACGGGTGTTTTTCCTCAAGACATGACAATTTATGCCAAAACATCTGGAAGAAAACATCCAAATGGAGTTTGTTTCAAAGCAGCTGTGCAAACATTAAGGCCAATGAGCCCGACCGATGTTTACTTTAAAAACTGCCATTCAGCTGTTCCCACAAAAAGGATCTCTCGCTACAGGTCTGCTGCTCTCTCCTGAACTCCACCTGGCAAAGGTAGTTCTACTGCTGTAAAGATCTGCTGAAGGGCCACTTTAACCACAAGCTACACCCTACAGCTCACCAAGCCTCCAGAGCAAACAGGGCCTGCCGTCTCCAGCTCCAGTCCAAGATAGTGGAGGTGAATCTCAATTGAGGCAGCCCATTTTATCACTCTGTTTAGGGATTAGGGAAACTGCTTTTTGTAAGCACATGTACACACTCAGATTCCCCTCTATGCCACAAACAGAAATCAGTAGGACACTATATTCTGGCAGAAGCCACGAGCCACTTTAAAACTATACAAAAGCCCCACTCATGCAAAAATAATATAGAGTGAGACATCTAGACTCTTGCTGGTTGAGTGTGCATACTTGTTCTCCGCTCTGATCACACTGCCAGAAACACTAAATCAGAGCGCATTCACTGGGAATTCAGCTGTATTTAAACATATATATGAACTCAGACATCAGGAGGGAAGATCCACAGACCCAGTAAGGAGTCCTCTCATATCATTATCATGAATGAACAGCTTATACAGGCACATGTTTGCACAATTCATGGATGCTGTAATAATGTTCACTTACCCTGGTGTGATTACAAACCTTGTTCCACTATTGTAACTAAACCGGATTGTTTTCATGTACATGCAGATTGCAAGGGCTTTAACAACACTCAGGAAATTAAAGGGTGAATCACTATATTATTTATAGGCGAGATTACCTACCCCAAGTTGGAGCTTGTCTGAACTATTTTGTACACTCTCTGGCAGTGTGATCTGTAAGACACTAACTACTTATCACAACACTGGAGTACAAGGTATATAAAGCTGATTAAAGGTGCACTGAGTAGCCTGTCCTAATGAATTTACATTAAAGGCGTGAAGTTGTTCTCCCTGTAATATTAAGTAAAAGCTATGACTTTCATCAAACCCCATCAACATCACCTTGAGCAAAGTCAGAGCACCCTGCTGAATTTAAAGCACCGCAAATACAATGCAGATTAAGGCTGGACTCTGCTCTGAAGGTGTGCTTATACTGATCTGTACTATATGCATCAAGGAATTAAAATTAAAAATAAAACCCCGATTCTAACACTGCTCTGCGAAGGGGACCCTCGTTTTGAAGGTGACATGCTGCAGGCACTGCAACCGAAACCAAGACAAAACCCAGCCAGAGGTGACCTGGTCCGAGTCAGAGTGACTAACCGGGTGTTGGATTGCCAGAATATCCACCTGAGGTCTGTCTCAAGGCTGCAGATAAACAGACGAGAGCTACCAAAACAAAAAGCGCACAGCATCCTCCGTCAACCTTGTGAAAGAAGCTGGATGCTGCGCAGCGTTTCTTGGCCGCTGTGAGCTGTCTGAACTTCTCAAGAACCAAGAGAGGTTTAAATGATCCTGACAAACTATTTTATCGCTGCCGTATAAAATACCTTTGGCTGCTGCGCACATAATACAAACGCGGAAGGTGATCAAGGTTTGTATGCATCACCGTCAACGAGAGCAGACCAAAACGCTAACGCTTCTGGTCACGTTTGCAAAATAAAATCTCCCGTTTCGTTTTGTTTGGGTTTGTTTGCGTTGAGAGTGCGGAGACAAAAAACAGCAAATTAATCCTATTATCAGCAAGTAGAAACTGTAGAAGGTGAGCTTCTTCTATTGAAAAACACAAATGTATTAAAGACTCACAATTTATACATTGATCTTTAAGAATCTGAATATTTCAGTCGAACTCTAGTCGCATTTATTTCGAAAGGAAAACCAACACACTTCCGCTTTGACTCAACGAACTTCAGCTAGCTTACCTAAAAGAAGCTAATAGCTAGCCAGCGAGCTTCTTGATGGGATTTTATAAAAGGACATGCGGATAAAACCCGTTCTAATCACCTGACAGCAAGTAAAGCCTCACCCACAGCCTCGCGGCTCTCCTCATGCCATGGTACACGTATTGACACGATAACAGTTTAGGCTTATGTGTGATCCTGGACGTACCTTTTTCAGCTGTGCTCCGCCGCTGTCGCTAGTGAACTTTCATTTCCGCCTCAGTGACAGTATCACGTGACCTAGCGTTCTCATTGCACAAAGGATTGTGGGTCGTAAACAATAATAAACAGCCCACACAATTACCTTAAATCACCTTTAATATATATAT
>NW_005187704.1:448415-471339 GCF_000239375.1 Pundamilia nyererei | reverse complement strand
TATATATATATATATATATATATATATGGCGTCTTGCTTTCTTACAAAGCATGAGAAAATATTAAAATATGGAATGAGGAAAGCATGCCCCCTACTTTTTATTAAATCTGTGTTTCTCTATGTAGTTTACATCTTTATCTAAGCTCTGAATGATCCCTGGTTTGAGGAGACACAAAACTCTAATCCTACTGCAAAAATATGAAGTTTGTTCGAGGTCAAATGCTTAGCCAACCTTTGTACTCATGTCCCCCACGGCCTAGTATGTTGTTATGAAGTTTGAAGACGATCCTTAACAAATTGTGGGTAATATAAAGCTTTTAGTACTTTCTACATTTGGTGGGACCTTGACCATGACCCAGTTTTTTACAAAATTAAATCAGCTTCAGCTGTTTTTGGCGTCTACCGTCTCCCAAAATTGAAAACAATATCTTGAAAGTGCATGAAAAGTTATAAGTTTGAAATTTTTATTTTCTGTACATTACCCCAACTCCCACTCTCCTCCTTCGACTGTAAATATCCTGATTGATTAACAAACTGTTTAAACCTGTACTGTTTAAGTTTGCACTTTGAGTCCACCTGCTTTCACTTGCATTCATGACAGATGGTAAGTGCATTTGAAAGGTCTTGAGAACCAGCTAACGGGAGCAGTACATATCTGCGCAAGTGGGAATTTGTAACTGTGTCCTCCAGCAGCAGGCAGCAAGTGAGCAGGTGATTTTAGTGTTGAACAGGCTGTATTCCTATCAGATGGCAAATGTTAATCCACAAAAGAACCTCCAGAGAAGAGGAACCTGATAGGAATGTTGGAATATGCATCTAGGATCTACGACAAGGAGAGGAGATGAGGCTAAGTAACTCAGATGGCTTTATTTGAAAACAATAGCCTGAACAAGTAACGGGGTATACTACAAACAAAATTCAACAGCGCCAGTCTTTCTTTGTGTTAGCTGCCTCGACAAAACCTAAAACCTCAGTCGGAGATAACAAGTATCATGATGGAAGTTATAAACTTTCTGTTGAACTTCGCTTTCTGCTTCAGATTCTGTGCACACTCACATAAGAAGAGGCAGTCTGCGGTTCTTGTGATTCGGTGAACTTATATAAATGAAGGCCTCTTAATCACACGTTGACGTGGCGGCGTCCTAGCAGCAACTTTGATTACAGCAGGAATGGTCACATCAGGAAGAGCTTTACAAATTGATTGCAGCTGAGTCACCACCTCACTTTGCTGTCCACATTCAGAAAGCACGAATGTACAAATTTAAATAACGAAACCTTAAACAGTCATTTATTCCAATAATATCAGCATGATGTATATGCATAGTAGCATAACTCAGGTTTGGTGTACACAGAATAATATGTATTGCTGAAGTGAAACATCAGGCATGTGCAGCTTTGCCTCACAGATGAATTCTCAGCCCAGTCATAAATGCAAAAGTGTAGGAATATCTGCTAGACTGCCTTCACTCAGTCAGTGAAGCTGCAGGAAAACTCTCCGCTCTGATGTTGGTGGTGACTGTGACGGGCGATGCTGACGGTTAACGCGGAGGCTGACGTAGTGGTCGTGAAAGTAAGTGGCCACAGCTAGAGGAGGGCCCAGCAGCAGGAACAGCCACACTAAACCGTTGCCATAGTTTCCCTGGAAATAGTTTCGGAGGAATACTGCGACCAAGAGCTGCAAGAAGAAGACATGGTGTCAGCTCAAGACACGCCCCGATTATAATAACATAGTGCATTGTGTTAGGTGTGGAAGGCCAAAAACAATAAAGTGGATCAGGTTTAATTATTAGGACTAAGATTTCAGTGTGTAATCTATGTCTCCATTTAAAGCCTTTTTGCATTTGTTAACACTGTTAAATAAAAGAGCATAAAATTCATCCATGAATGATAAAGTTGGATCCCCATACAGCAGCAGCTGCCACCAGTGCAATAATCTCACCTCAAACACCATCATGAGAAAGATCCACAGACGGCAGCTATGCAGTGGCAGAGCAATCATATACTGTGTAGGAGAGAGAAGAGAACCATCACGGCTCATTAGTACTGGTGTTTATCCAGAGGTACCAGCTTAATTTTATTGTATAGAAGTGGGCTGCAATTCAATCCTAATCTCTAATCTCTTTTCCTTTTCCCCAGTGGGAGAAAAAAATCACGAAGTCAAGAAAAAATGTGAAGTCTGACTCGACTCCAGAAACCAAACTACCTAATAAAGCGACGGTGGATGTCACTGACGTGGGTCAGCTGTGGTGAAACTACAATGTCCACTGATGGACTACAAAGACTCATCTCACACTGACTGCTGTGTGTTTCATGCAGCTTGTAGGTTATAAACAAGGTCATAAATCTCACTTAATTACCAGACAGAGGAACAGAGGAATAAAGATATATAATAATATACAGTAAGAATGGTAGGATACAGTAATTTACAGTAGTATACAATAGCATAATGCAAATATAATATCAAACAACTCAAAGTGACGATATAACTATTCCAGTAAAATAAATAACATAACAATCAGTGCAGGTGCTTATAAAAAAAGTGACATAGTATTGTGCAATGAATAAAAAGAGAGTAGCAGCGTATGATGGGGGAATGAAACAAACATTCAATAACATACTGTTAAGTAATATTGCACAATCTGAATGAGAACAAAATAACATTGATATTAATCTTAAGAAATGTCACCCGTTTAAAAAAAACTCTTTCAGCGTCTGTCACTGATGTAAAGTCAGTTCATAAGAATCCTAAAGGCCAGAAATAGTTTTACAGCGAAAACTTAACCAAAGTGTGAAAACAGATATTTTTAAATCTGAAAACACGAGTTCAGAGAGTCTAAAATAGTTCCACATTTACTTTTAGCTTCACATGGGACACAAACCAAAGTTTCTGGGGCTAAAGATCAATGTTTGGTCCTTGAAAGGTCACCTGCAATCTTGGAGTATATGAGATCGTTCAGAGGTAACTTCTGGGTCTGAAATGCAGAAGTTCCTTAAACCTGCATTCTGGTTAATGACCAGCAGGGGTGGCCCTTGGATGTTGATTCACCTTTACAGTGTCTCTGGCCAGTTCTGCACAAACTTAGTCTGAACATTATTAGATTGCTGTAACTTGTGCTGGATTCCCCGTTTATTAAATGCTAGATTTGTGGGACTAAAATAAAGCCAAGGCCCTGACATTCAAGCCCTACACTCTATAGTTGCAACGATGGTCCTCTAGCACCTCAAATATGATACTGTAGACCAGTAAGGTAAGAATCAGATACTGCCATAAGCGAGGGTGCAATGTATCCTGTGCCAAAGGAGGTAAGGAAGCATTGATAGTTCCTTTCCAAAGATGCCAGAAGAGTGGACTGTACCTCACAAAGCGCAGCAGACATCAGGAAAACCAGCAACTCGGCATGTGATGGGGAAACATTCCTCTCCACCAGACGAGTGTAAATGTGTCTTTTTATGCATAAAAAGAAAAACATGTAAGCAAAAAAAACAAAAAAAACAACCCATGTCAAACATTCAAGCACACAGACCAAAAAATGTTGATAATACCTGTGACACCACCTCTGAAAGGGAATATTCCAGTTCTTCCAGAAAGCAATCAAAGTTGTAGCGTTCCTGTATATAAAATATAAACTGCATTAATTCTGAGATGCAAAATTAACACAAATTACAGTAAATGTTCTGCACAACTGACCACCAGTCTCCATAAAAATGGCGATCACCAAAGCGCAGCAGTTCTGCACAGAAGTTCAGGTATGAATGAGTCAAAAAGAAGAAGAGGAGCCAGAGGAAGTGGGTCGGTGCCTGATAACAAAGTATGTGTTAGCAATGCCAATATGCCACACATACAAACTCTTATCTCTAAGTATCATGGACCAAGGACAAAAGAAATCACTAACCACCAGCCCCACGAGGTGCTCCACCCTCGTAGTGATGGCCATGCTCTGGATAAAAGTATACAAATAGAAAGAAGGGTGGATTCAGCAAGGGTGGGAGCTGCCCTTGTTTTAATGAGCACACTTCGGAAGATCATGTTTCACTTACAGAGAATGAGATTTCTGATCTCTGGAAGATGGGTTCAATCCACTAGAAGGAAACAAAGGATTCTAGAATCATGAAATTCAACTTGGTTCTTGAAGATAATAGTCATCGATTTCCATGACTCCCTACTCCATGAAATACAAGCTGAAGATTTTACCCATTTATAGACAGGACATTAAAATCACTGAGAGGTGAATCAAATGCACTGTTGTCACTTTGATTCAAATAATGCTGCAATAATGGCACAGCATGTCCAACCACACCAATGAGGAACGGGTTGAGGAACACGATAAAGAGTCATGACGCAGTTTTCTAAACTCCCGAGGTCATAGCCCAGTGCCTGCTTGACGCCCTGTGCACATGGGACCGACGAGTGGACTGTAAATGCTACAGTGATCAATGCTCTTCATGTGTGCATTTTTATGTACGTGATGAGAGGTTATAGCCAGGAAATAACTTCTTGGTGTTATACTAAAGGATGAGGACACATAACAAAACATGTATCAGCAGAGTACATTCAATAGCATCTGTCATCATCAGTGCTGCTCCTAATTCACACATACCCCCCAAATCAACCTCCAGAGTGAAACATGCTCTCACAGCCGTGCAGTGCCAGACTCCCTGAAAGGTCTGCACATAAATGCAGTGATACTAAGCTACTGTATAACAAAGAAAGGACTTCAGCGATCTGCTGTACCTGCTGCACAATGCCAACCATGATCTGGACAAGCACCACCTAAAAACAGAAAATTATGTTTAATTATCCCATGTAGTGTGTGCACAATAATTTTACATTTTGTTTAGAAAAAAGACAAATATTCAACACGTGATTTAATGTGGCTAACAAAACAAATCTTAGATGTCGGGACTTTAAAATGTAGTAGCTAAGTCCTTACGTTTCAAATTCTCTCCAACAATAGAGCATTTAACAGGAGAAAAGACAGAGAAGACAGGAACAAGGAGCAGCAGAGACTACAATACAATCAAACGAAAAAGAAATAACGAAACAACAAGGATTTATATCAGGAGCAGTCACACTGACATTAGCGGGGACAGAAAATCCCCTGTGCAGTGTCAAAGTATTGCAAATACAATACTTCTGGTTAAAGGTTCAAAGATAATCTGATTAAAGGGCCTGAAGCTATCCAAGAAAAAGGTTTGTTAGCGCTCGTTTTGTTACCATGCCAACAGAGGAGGAAGAACGCCACGGAGCGCTCAAGTCTAGACTTGTAAAGAGAAAACTGAGTCATCCATATCAGCGCTATTAATCCTTTTTACTTTTTCTATTCTCCTCTCTCATAGAACAATACTGTGTAAAAATAATGGCACCAGTGTTCAGCTCACCATTTCTATCAGTCTGTGAAGCAGCTTATTAATGCGGACGTTGGGACAGCAGGGGAAGCCCCTCTGGAAGCAGAGAGTGGGGGCGAGGAGGAAATAATAGAGCTCTGAGAAAATAAAGACAGAGTTAAAATTGCTGAAACATCACTTTGAGTCACTATAAAGAAATGAAGCAGCTGTTACCTCTGAATGTCAGATGCTCATTGTGGTGTTTCTGTGATGCAGGTCCATTCTGCTCTTTCTCTAAAAATAAAACAGAAGCAAAAAGCTGCAGCAGCTGCTGTTCTTCTGAGATGGGGTCAATGAAAAGTTTAGAGTTGCACAGATACCTAAATGAGCCAGACGATACCAACGATTTGTTTCCTGGTAGGAATAAAGCTTCATCCCCAGAATAGTGTAGAACAAGAGAGAGAAAAATGCTCCACCTGGTGGACAAAGCATAAACGTGCTTTTCAGTCCTGGAGTCCAACAAATCTGCAGTACCAGTGCGATGCTGTCACGTCATCCCCTCCCCTCACCCAAACCGGTCACGGCAGGCGGCTTGGTTCTGCCACAGGTCTCCTTCTTAATAAAGGGAGGTTTTCCTTCCCACTGTTGCCAAAGCACTTGGTCATAGAGTGGTCAAATGATTGTTGGGGTTTTCTCTGTTTTATTTGTATTTTTGTGTGGCTTATAAAGTGCTTTGAGGCAACTGTTTTGATTTTGTGCTATATAAATAAAACTGAATTGGATTAAACTGAATGTCAACATGGATCAAAATCTGACCTGAATCTGTTTCCTGGTATACTTAATGAAGTGGCCAATGACTGTATTTTATAAGGGAACTCAAATCTATCGGTCTGGATTACAGTAAATATGATGCAGGTTTGAAGTTACCTGTTGACATTGCAGGCTCGTGTACGATGACAGCAGGAGGAAATAGAACCAGCAGCCCCAGATTAGTAAGGTGTAAACGATGTGCGTTGGAGAGAGACAGCATTGCCTGACAAACAAAGATTTGTTATTTTTTCTGTGTCAAAAAGTCCCTCTCTGGAAAGATACATCCTTTCACATCTAAAAGAGAAAATAATAAGCTCTCACCTTTTCCTGGGACCTCTCCAGAAGCAAAGCTATCAGAGCAAACGTGTTGGCAGCTGGGAAAATAAGAAATTTGTTCATTCACAACAACAAGTGTGCTGCTGGAGACACCTATTCTCTCTACTCGAAAGTAATCCTGTATCATTCATGATGTGTTTGTTTCTCTGCCACAGTCCTACGGATACCAATGGTTCTCACCCAGAATGAGGATGACTGACGGCCAGTTGCAGTTGTCCTCAATCAGATGTCCCAAAACCTTTTTGACATCTATCAAAAATCCATGTCTGTTATGAAGAGGAAAACAAAGTAAGCTTTAGTAAACAGTAAACAGAGAGCAGGGATGTATTTAAACTGGAAAAAAATACTGTAATGAATAGAAATTCTTGGTCTTTAGACCAAGAGGTTTTAATATGTTCATGTGACACATTCAGTGTGGCGTTTCTCCTCACAAATTACCATCCAAAAGTCTTCTAGATTCAGAGTGTGTTGTGCTGTTGTGAAGCGCAGTGCTCGTGCTTTTCTTCCACTAAATGTGCCCACAGAGTCCCAGCATATAGATTTTACACTGGAGTAAAGCATGGGAGGTTTACTAAACATGAAACTTTAATGGTTTACAAAAAAGCAAGTGTGTTTGTAGGTGAAGGGTCTGTTTTATAGATGGATGTGAAGTCCACCAAATCTGAAAATTCAAACCAAAAAAAGGACAGAAGCCAGTTATACTCACTGTATGAAATTCTCCAAGAACAGGTGAGCATGAGTCAGGACCTTAAAAATCAGAATGACAGCGTTTTTATAACTCAACAAAATCTTAAATGTATTTCCACAAATGATAAGGCAGGGCTGAGAAACTAACCAGCAGGATGATGATCCAGTTGAGGATGCCTCTGTATCCGGTAAAGCTGCTGTTAGAGCTCAGCAGAGAGTCTTGGATGCTGTGGCAGCTGCACATAAACACATTTTCATCTTCATCAGGCTTATTTTTTTTGTTTTTTCCTGTAAATATTATCCTGTCAGCTCTAATATGACTGCATCGCAAAAACATTCCAGGTCTCCTCCAGTGGTAAACAAATGGAAAACCACTCAGCTGATGGTTTTTTGTTGGTTATACGAGGCCCTGGGATATAAAGAAACTAAACATGTCTACATCTGAGTGTGTTTAATATATTTTAGCCCAAATTCAGAGGATTTTGAATTAAAAGTGACACTCAAGAGTCTGAAGATGGTTTACTATTCATTAACTGTTAATTTTGTAATGATGGTGCTGAATAAGTATTTAACGGGATGATCTCTGTGTAGTTATGAAACAGGGTGTTTTGGCTCTACAATGGGCCACAAAGACCACACGGTACGAAAACACAATGTCAGAGAGGTCGGTGTAGTTGTTATCCACCACCAAAGTTCAAGGATTCAAGGATGCCAGTGTTCACATTTTGGACCAAGAAGACAGATGGTTCAACCGATCACCTTCTTTTGAAGCTTTTAAGACGTAGGAGAGGGTTTTTGAAGCTGTGTGTGAGATTAGAGCTTCAGAATTAGATGGCCACGCCTGCTGTAACGTGTGCCGTTACTTGTTCACCAAGATGTCAAGTATTATTCCTCATCTACGTTTCACGCTATCCTCCTGAACAGTTATTCTGCACAATGACAGCCAGGTCTGATGGGTTCTGTGAGTTTTTATTATATGATGCCTTACACGTATATAAATCAATGCATTCATAATTTTTTATTTGTGCTTTTTATTATTTGAGTTAAATATGTGAACACTTTATCTGCTGGTGAGGTCATACATCTGCCACATGGAGACACGAGGAAAGCAGCAGAGAGCTTACCAGAGCAAAGATGCGTAGGGGTGTTCTTCTTCACTGGTTAGATCAAATGTAGAAAAGGAAGTGCTATCACAGAGGCTTATACCGTCTTCTTCGACTGAGGAGGAGGAGAACCTCTTCCTCATCGAAGCCATCTTTAACTCCAAGGATCAGTCCACCGAGGTGGAGGTTACAGATGTTTGAGTCCACTTTAAGAGTCAGAAAACAGATTTATTTAACTCTCACAAATAACATTCTCTTATTAAATATTTGATTTGAAATATTAAGATGATCAAAGAATAAACATAAATATTACATAGTGTCATATTTTTATCTGAATTTCATGCAAGAAATAAAGTGTAGACCAAACTCTGCAAATTCCTATTTACGTACACTGCTTAAATAATATCAAAGTTTCTGTTCTATTCTATCCTAAAACTGGGCTCTGAGGAGGTCAGCTGATATTGTTCCAATGGGTGCTTTTTATATCCAGTTATGCTTTCCTGCATTTGCAGTGTGTTTGGGATCACTGTCATGCTAAAAAATAAAAACCTTTCCCAATCAGATGTTTTCCAGATGGTATTCCATGGTGGATTTTAATGTAATTGTACATTTCTGCATTTCCATCAGTTTTCTCCAACACGACTGGCTGAAATGGAGCTCAAACCACGACAGAGCCTCCACGTGCTTTACAGATGGCTGTACACACTCATTGTCGGGCTTCTATTTTGAACTCTTCCATATACAAAAATTTCAGATTTCCTGTTTCCCTTCATTGAGACAGGATGTCCCTTAACACCTACCCATCCTGTGCAGTTTCCTCAAAGTTTTTGAATTCTGACACATGATTGACTCCAGAATTTTGCACAGTTGTTTACTGTACTTGTTAAAATTTTCTGCAATGATTTATTGTCTTTCTAATCTTTGCCATGTTGAGACAATGAGGCTGCAGGTTGTGCAGAAAATACGAGCGCATCATCAGATCATTTAAATGCAAACTGCATCTTAGAAAATAATTCCAACCAAATCGCTGTAGTGGATTACCACTTTTGTGTTTTATTGCTTGTATACGCGGGTGAACATTAAGTAAGATGAAGTTTTAGCCTTTACACGAGCTTTAAGTTCAATTTGTGAAAATTCGGCAAGTATAAAAATTATTATTAAGCCATTTAGTTCATGAGAGATTAGACTTTAGATGTCCTTTCTCCCTCAAACGACCCGTTGTCGCAGACATCTTATGCTTAAAAGCCAAGAGGTTACATTTTTGTGTTGCTGCTTGTCGATAAAATGTACGCCGAATGAAATAGCTGCCTGAAATACATTAGTCAGTCTAACCAACTCGTTTTACAACCACTGCAACACCGGGTGCTAACAAGTCAAACTTTTAATTTCCGCATTTCCTAAAGAAGCTCGGTGTGACCTTCTGAAGCGAAAGAAAAACGTCCTACCGCGTCATCCTCCGCGTGCAGCATCCTTCTACCAGGTCCACATCTCAGAGCATCCGCCGCCTGTCAGCTGACTGCCCGACACAGAGCTTGTCTGACCTCTGAGCCCTCTGAGGACTGAGGAGGTGCTATTCGGTGTGAAGCCACGAGATCCTTTTATTGTGAAACATTCAAAATAAAAGCCCACTTAAAGTAATTTAATTTCTGAGATGCCAAAATAAAGGCCTGTAGTCTGATTGATTAATTGTCATTTTGGTGCCTTATACGGAAGCCCGTGGTTTATATACATATGCCATTTATTGTTCCTCCAGTATCCAATTCATATTTTGCACACAGTAAATGTCACAACAGCAGAGATTCATAAGATAAACATTTTACATAAAACAATGTTTACAGAAATTGTTACGCTTTAAAACATTCATTTCTCCTGTACCAAAAAGGGATTGTTAACAAATGATTAACTTTGTGCATAAAAATCAAAGAGTTGTCTGGGAATAAAGCCTTGAACTGATCCAAGTTTAAAGGTGTAAAATAAAAAGCGGGGAAATAGAAAGCAGGGTTCCCAAATGAGTTTTCTCCCAAATGACTTGAAGAAAACTCCTGCCAACCAAACATTACTATGTTTTAAGTCAGATAACTAAATGTGTAACTGTTAATACTGAAACTGCTCATTTCGATCATTACTGAGGAAATAACTGATGCAATTTATATGAAAAAAGTTATACGTTTTTCCCTTCATCCACTCAGCACCCAAAGAACTGTACGCCTTCACTTATATATTCCGACTCTTTAGACCTAATTAATTACATTTAACCTTGATTAAATATATCATTTTAAAAACAGCTAAATATGGTATTAAAACCACATATTTATTCACAGGCTGCAGATGCAGGTTAGTTCTCACAAGCCCAGAAAAACTGAAATAAGCACACTTCAAGAAAAAAGAATTTCCTTTAGAAAATATTTATTTAAAAAAGGAACATTTAAGGAAAAATAACAGTTTAAAGTGTTACACTGACAGCAAAAAAGATCAATATGCATTTGGCTCAAACTCCAAATTAAGCAATGATCTTGCAAACTCATTGAATTTTACATTTCTAGTGACTGAGACTCAATTTATTTATTATGACCAGAAAACAAAACCCACATTTTAATGGATCAGATCTCAGTGATCCTGCCAGCCTGCAGGGAGGACACAGCAAAGCCATTTCTGGATGTGAAGATCAAGCTGGTGTGGAGGAAGGTCCTTTAGTTGATGATCAGTACGTCGTTCTGGATCTCGTGGCTCAGCTGGGTTTGGAGGTCACTCAGCTTCTTCTTCAGGACAGCCAGCGCTGACATGACAATGGTCTCTGGCCGCAGGGAGCCGCATGACTCCACGTTGTAATAGAACCTGTGCAGGGAGAAACGTGAGCCGAGCTGCGTGCAAAGTTTCCTTATAAAAGTCAAAGTCATTCAACTTCAGAATTTAGTCTGAAACTTCCTGGATTGCATTCAGAGCCTAAAACACATGCACGGTACTGAACGTGCTAATCTTTGCTTGTGTCTGGAGTTCATTTCAAGCTCGTTTTGGTAGACCAAGCAAAAATAAGAGAAGGTAAGCGATCACAGCCATCTCATGCTTCTTTATTGACAGTAGATTCTGGCCATCTCCAAAAGCCTGTGTATTGATGTCTTTGTGAATATTTAGGGTGGAAATATGCAACACTCCTCATAGGCTTGCCTCAGGACATTTTCATGCAGTGGGAAACACTAGTGTGAATGTTCGATTCAAATAATTCAGGAAACTTTTGTTTGGTTTCAGGGATCAAAACAGACCTAGATCCTTCTGGCTAAGGTCAGGTAATGCAAATCCCAGTGGGCAGAATAATAAAGATGAGAAAACATCATGAAGCTCTTTGCTAACCGTTCCGGTTTCCCGTTGGGGTCGTAAGGGGCCTGAAACTCGTCCTCTTCGATCTCTGAGTACTCGCTCTTCGGCCTGGAAATCAGTGCATTTGGTGTCAGTATTTTTATGATAATTTTTCGTTAACAATGTAGTTTTTAGATGAGCCCAACTGGGAGGAAAACCTACCACTCCTCGGGTCGTGGATAAACTGTGTGTCTCAGTGCATTGTCGGGGTCATACTCGAAGGAGACCCCCGCTGTTGGGTTCCACTTGGCGTGTTCCTTCCCAAAACCTTTCTTAGCGTAAGCTCTGAGCCGAAGTTCCTGACCTTTACGGAGCTTCACCAGCAAAATGTCTGCGTGGTATCAGAGTACAAGAAACATTTATGAAGTGATGTGAAAACAGACACCAGGCAGAGACCTCAGCAGTCGGTATCTACTCGTGAATACAGCTTTACCATCTTGCTCGACGTAGTCGTTGGGATCGTTGTCTCGACTCCTGGAAGTCACCTAGAAAACCACAATGCACCACAGTCAACTTCACCTCTGCTTCCAGTCAACTAACGATCCTAGAAAAAGGAGAAAAGCCTCACCGGGATGACTCTGGGGTTGTTAGACAACAGGTCACGCGAGGTCACGTGACGCGTCTGGTCCTCGTTACATCGAACATCCAGGGTGAGCTCCACAGAGCACTCCTGACAGAAATCCTCACAGGTGCAGTCCTGCAGGAGAATTTGACGTTGTGGTGTTAAAGCCGGCGCCCGCATTCAAAAGTTAGGAAGCTCTTGGCTTTGTTCACAATCTGATATCATGTATCGTTCACACCAGGGAACCATCAGGTTAATGACCAGTCCGAGTCTGTTTATGTTGTCACAGGCAGCTGACAAATCATGTGTAGAAACCACAAATGTCTGAAAATTATGAACAGCATCTCTGAGTCTCACGAGCAGGAATGGCACTCTAATCTGGCAGGAGGAGTTTTTGCAGGAAACAAGAGAGAGGTGTCCACTGAACAGCAAGCGTGGCAACACAGATAAGCTTTTAAAAATACGTTGGAGAAACAAGGATAAACTGAAACTGTGGTTGGCCGTGCTACAAATGTCTGCTTACCCTGGAATACTGCATTTTGTCCACGATGTCGTCGCTGGTGAGTGGTATGAGCCCTGAAGATACAGGAAACACTCAGGTTTTTACAGCAGCCTTCTTTGATCTCTCGCACTGCCACAGGTATTACACACGCTCTCATACATACCCACTCTGTGGGCGATAAACTCATCGTGCAGTACAGACGAATTGGCGTCGATCTGGATCCAGTCGATGGCTGGAAATGAAGTAGTGCAGCGCAAGTCAGTCATTTAGGCTCGCTGAGGTGGGTTTGATACTGAGCGCTTTCCCCAGAGTTCTGGTGAAGCTACACAACTTTATCCAACACAATATCTGTATTGTTTCGCTCTCCATGTAGTAACAGCAGCTGAGACTTGACTGCTTACTTATAGAACTTACTTATATAACTGTACAGAGGACCCCACCAGAACTTAGCGATGTTAAGCAACGACACACACACACAAAGCTACTGTACCTATTGTAGGAACCTCCGACATAAAGACACGGCGGAGGGAGTTTGCGACCCTGAAAAAGAGAAGAGAAAAAATGGTTTCAGATGAATAACACACCGTTAAAGTCCCCCTTAAACTCCAGACTGTGCTTTCAGGTTTTTATCAGGTGTGAGCTTCACAGAACGAATTCTAATAGTCCAAGATCACCTGAAATCTGCGACTGAGAGGGCTGAATTATACAAACATTTAAAAGGGCTTCCAGTGACGAACGATACCAAACTATTACTGATGCTGATTACTGATCAAAGTTTTTTTGTTTTATTTTAAATCAAAGAGGCATTTTTTAGTCATAACATCAGCAAACTCTGTATTTTCAGATTTTGGACTGTTCAGACATTAAAAGAAATTTCACAACATTTTCACGTTGTGATGTCACAGAGGCGTTAAGATTTTTATCTGGAATGACTATAATGGACAAGCTTAGAATTGATGGATAGCTAGATTTGAATTATGAGGGACATTGAAGACTGAGTAATATGGAGACAAAGTTAGAGAGGGAAAGCTGATCTGCTGTGAAACAGTCACTGAAGTGAGAAAATAATCAGGAGACTAATTAAAGAAAGGAAATATTCTTCTAGCAAGAAACAGCTGATTTTTTTTTATGATTGATGGCCTAATCAATGAAATGTTTCTTTTAATTATCAGACAAAACACATTTTACAGAATTACAAGACAAAGAAAACTAAATTTTAAGATAGTGTCCAATGAAGTTTCCTCAGCTTTAATTGGCGTGTTGTTAGACTGCCAGTTAAATCTGGTAATCTAACAAAGGAAAGGCAGGAAAATACTTTAATCTTTAGGAATTTTCATTTCCTTATATAAAAAAAAAAAAAGGGAAAAAAAAAAAGCTTAATAGAGAATGTACACTTTAATCAACGCTGGAAAATATAAAAAACTAATGGAATAAATGTTACTGTGCAGTAAACCAGCCCATTTGACTTATCTACTTATATTTCTTTATTTTTACAGCCTATGTATTTATTTATTGGTTATTTGTTTATGTAACTTTGTCCTAAATGGTAATTCATTCACAGTAGACTAAAGACCCATTTAAAAACTTGACCTAATGTGAAGCACCTGCGTTTACTTCCACATTCAGCTAGCTTAACATACACTTAAATAATAATTATATTGTATATTAAATATTAGTTATACGAGTTAAACGAAAGCAGCTTTACACTGTTACTCGGCGTGTTTTGGTGCTGAGAATAATGGCCGCCCTCGTCCTCCTCACACACTGCACAAGGAAAAATATACTCGTACTTACGCCAAATCCGTGTTTTCGATGACAAACTTGACATTTTCATCTGTCAGCTCTGTGATCTTTACCGTTGGCTGGTTAGCATACGGCATTACTGAAGCTAAATGAAGCTAAACTAGACGTTTCACTATCAACACCCTTCACACTACCGCTGCTTCTGCTTGAAGACCTCCACGGAAATATTTACGAGGCGCTGATTGGCCTCGAGATGTAAACGCGTACAGTGATTGGGTCAAAAGAGGCTCGAAGGCGGGTCTTCTTTTAACCACCGGGTTACAGACGACGGTAGCTCCCTCTTCAAAACAAAAGCACAAACTCTCAAGTTTGACTTGCTCGCAAACATAATCTGCATATTCCTTTTCAGGCAAGAGCTTTATTGTCTCATATTAATCTAAAACAAATATTTCAAGCGTTTAGATTGGTGGACAAACCAAGACATTAACAGACAATGTATTGACGTTTCAAAATTGCTTTTTCATTGTAATACAGTTAGACCAATTACAATTAATGCAAACGTCCCAAATCAGACACTTTAAAGTCTCTATATACAAAACTTTAACTGCAGAACATTTCAAATCATTCTGGTGGCACAGGGTTTTCGCTCTAGTAAAATATAGTGATTTTGACCTGAAACGTAGTTCTTTAGTGGGAAACTGATTTCACAACTGAAGACAAACCAAAAAAAAAAAAGTTAAATATACAATTACCATTTTATTGAACTTTCACTTGATTCAACAACTAAATTACAGATCTGTGTCCTTCTGTACAAAGGAAAAAATGATCTGAGCAGGAGAGTGAAAGGATCAGCGGGTGAGAGTTTCTGCAGGTGATCAGAAACAAATTTGCTCCTTCTATTGTTTATTAACAGCCATAATCCAATATTTCAGAGTTCTGCTTATCATGTGGACGGCGGGGATCGGTGCTTCATCTTCTCTGGTTCAATCCTGTGAGGTTCTTCAGCTGTGAAAAAGAGGCGTGCAGACATTAATGAACACAGTTTCCTTCAAAATGCAGATTCTGTCAAACTTCAGGATGTTAGTAAGATGGTACTTCAAATTTATGACATTTATTCTAACTGAGTGAATCTTTCTCAGTACAAAATGAGTGCATTACACAGAGTGTGATGTGCTTCTGAGGTAAGAACGTGAGAGTTAAGAGCACAGATCTAAGAAGAGGGTGAAGACTTAAGTATCTCCGCTAATCCTGTGGCAGAAGTTATGAGAAGAGTGAATTTAAATGGTGAATATAACACAAAAGACTCACTGTAACAGCAGCTCCCATGAGTCCCTGCACCACTGCTTCACCTGTTGACTGCACCTACACATCAAAGTGGAACATACAGCTTACACATGGCTGAAGAACAGGTTCAGGTGTCACATAAAGACTCATTTTTACATGATTTCTCTTAAAACGCTAAATCTCAGGTCATTTATTTGTTATTATCGTTGCTGGGTGATGCTGCAAAGCGATTAAAGATGTGCTTCTGCAAAAACATTCAAAAGAAGTCAGGAGTGAGTCTTTAACAACTCTCTACCTGTTTGGCTGTGGTGGCCATGTTGACTACATCTTGGATGCGGTTATCGAGGAAGGCCCAGGTGTCCTGGTAGTCTGGAGAGGAATCCTGAATCATCACCAGCTCTGTGGTGTTGTAGATGCCCGTCAGCGCCGCCCGCTTTGTGTACCAATTCATCTACAACAGAAATGAGTCCTGCAGTTTTACTCCTAGTCCACATTTAGTTCAAGGTAAACTCAAAAGTAAAGTAAGTAAAACGGATGCAGTGGCACATAAAAGGTCAGCTTTAAAGAAGAGCACACAGGAGACTGCACCAGAAAACAGTGCTGTGCAAAAGCCTTGAACTGCCACTCATTTCTTTAGATTTTGCCAGGAAAATGATTGCACTGCTTTATCGCAACATGCAAACTTAAATGTAAATACAACAAGAGCCAACATGGGGCTGTTTAGTTAGCTACAGCTTAGACAATACGTATGTGATAGTGGTGATTTTGTCCTTGCACACAGTGTGAGAGCATGCATTGCCTGCAAATTTAAGCACGGCTGAAGTTTGTGTTACGGCTGCAGGTGTCAATAGTTTTCCGAGGTTACACCTTTACTGAAACAAATCAAATATTACCAATTACTACAAATGTATCAATAAAAAAAAAAAGTAAAACGATCACTCATGAGAAGGTCGTTAGCCCTCTTTTTCTCTTTGTTAGTCAAACAGTATCTGTGATATAATCTGCTGACTGGAGCGATCATTCGCTGTTTTTATTTAAATGCTCAAGTGGCACCTGCCAGCCAATAAGAAACAAGTATTTTCAGTGCACCAGCAAGGACAAAGTGAGGTGTCGATAGGGGCAGTAACCTGGGAGGTGGCAGGTCGGATATTTTGAGGGTGGTGATGAAAGGGGGACAGGAAGCTATGAGGAGGAGGAGAAGAAGAAGAAGAAGAAGAAGGGTGACAGGATCCACTCACGTCTGTGGATCGGTCTCCGGCGTAGTACCAGATGTCGTCCATCAGCGTGGAGAGGTGCTTCAGGCTGTCGGGGATGTTGTGGGGAAGCAGCAGTAGGCTCATCGCCTGAGAAGACAATATCAAGTAAAGCTTCCTGACCTGTGAGCACACTCAGAAGCTCATATTCTCAGTGTTCCATGCTGTACCTGTGGCCATGTTTCGATGTAGGGGATGTACATGCGCAGTCTGGTCTCTACAGCGTCTCTTATAAAATCTGCAGTCTTCTTTGGTCTGCAAGAGAAATCTGTCATTTTACATCTTTCACATTTTTTCATATTACCTGTCCCGCTGAGTGCTTTATTTTCCAGCCTAAAGCGTAGGTGAGTAATCGACCTGAATTAAACCTGAGCTCAAGCTGAATCTGCACAGTTTCCCTAAACTACTCACTCATCCATCCAAATCATTGAATTCAGGTGTTCCAGTCACCTCCATGGCCACAGATAAATAAAATCAAGTCCCTAGAGGCCTGTAGGCTGCTGTCAGTCACTGCAAACCTCCAAACTTCATGTGGCCTTTAGATTAGCTCAAGAACAGTGCACAGAGAGCATTATTGAATATGTTTATGGCCGAGCAGCTGCATCCAAGCGTTAGATCACCAAGCACAATGCAAAGCATCAGATGCAGTGGTGTAAAGCACAACGGCACTGGACTCTCGAGCAGTTGAAACGTGTTCTCTGGAGAGATGAATTACATGTCTAGCAATCGGATGGATGAGTCTGGGTTAGCACAGTGCAGACTGACTAGTACCGCTGTCCTGGCAACCGGCAAAGTGTAAAGTTTGGTGTAGGAGGGATTATAGTGTGGGAATGTTTTTCAGGAATTGGGCTCGGCCTCTTAGTTCCAGTGAAAGGAACTCTTAATGCTTCAACACATCAAAGGTTTTAGATAATGTCATGATCAAGTGCATATGTTTGTGAAGGCAGAGAGCAAATACTTGTGACAATATAGTGTAGCTGAACTGCAAAGTGAGCTGCTGTGTATACATACTCAGCCTGGCCCAGCTGGACCTGATTGTGCTGTTCAGCCAGGATCTCCGTCAGCTGCGCATTGCACTGAGCGATGAAATGTAGGACCAGGTCTCCGGATCCTTTCTCGAACATACCGGTGGAAGCAGAAGACAAACCCAGACTCTGGTACAGACACAACAACCACAGCGTTAACGGTGCAGCTTACATACGAACACAGGGCTACACGATAAAGTCTTTGAACTACTCTCTCACCTCAGCACCAGCTGCGATAGCTTCCATCGACCAGCCGTGCAGAGGAACAAACTCCAGAGCGGCAGTCAGGATTCGAGCCTGAAGCTGCTCCTCTGTTTCATACTCCTCATCTTGCTCCCCGCTCTGATCCTGGTAGCTTCACAAAGACAAACGGCAATGTGAGACGAAGTGTAGCTCTCCCACATCAGAAAGCATCTTGTAAAATTCCTGTTGAATGACAGAAGTGACTAATGTAACGATTACTGACCTGGTGTTTGGATCGGTAGACTGGTCGGCTGCCGGATCGGAAGCAGAAGCCGCCGTGTCCTGTTCAGCAGAGCGAGCCTGGTAGTGCTCATGGTAGGTGGTGGATGAGGAGGTTGAGGAGGGAGGCTTGTCAGATTTGGACTCATCCTGAAGCCTCAGCCCTGCACAGTGGAAGCCTCGTCTCAGACTGCCGCACTGAGGGTTTGTTGCTGTTGGTGCAGCCACCACTGGAGCATACAAATATATGGATTTACTTCCACAGATTCATTTTTAATACGGTGTACTTGTCTATTTCTCGTAATAATCGTGCTGTATCGAATCTCTATCGCCTGTCACTTTCCTCCCAGTGTGTGCTGTTGTTGTTCACACTTTTACCAAACTTTTAGAAAAAGGATTAAATGTGACAAACCACAGTACAAAGTCTCACATTTACATTAAACTCAAGCTCAGTGAAACCTGTACAATTTATCACATGGTATGACTTTATTTCCCCATCTGTTACACTTAAGAGAAATATTGGTGAGAATGCTGCACTAAATACTTGTTATACTACACTCATTGGTCACTACATCAGCTGCTTGTTAAGGCAAATATCTAATCAGCCAATCATGTGTCAGCTATTCAGTGTATACTGGCATATAGATATGGTCAAGATGACCTGCTGAAGTTTAAACTGAGCATCAGAATGGGAGGAAAAATGACTTTGAAAGCACCATGGTTGTTGTGAGAGAAAATTTCAGAAACTGATGACCTGCTGGGAATTTCCCCACACAACCATCTCTAGTTTACAGAGAACGGTCTGAAAAGAGAAAATATCCAGTGAAAAGCAGAAGAACATCTCTGAACGCACAACGCTGGAAAAATGTTGCCTGGTCTGATGACTGTCGATCCTCGTCTCAACAGTTCAGGCTGGTGGTGGTTTAATAAGGTGGGGGAATTTCCCTGGCACGCTTCTTGAAACCAGCTGAACACCATTCAAACACCACAGCTTGAGTATTGTTGCTGACCATCTCCTTATGACCATCTTCCGATGGCTGCTTCCAGCAGGATGAACACGTCACATCATCTCAAACTGGTTTCTTGAACATAAAAAGAGTTCACTGTACTCAAATGGCCTCCAGTCACCAGTCCTTTGGGATGTTGTAGAACACATTCATAGATGTGCAGCTGATAAATCTATAGTCTCGGTGTGATGCATTCATGTCAACATGGACCAAAATCTCAGAGGAAAGTTTCCAGCACCTTGCTGAATCTGAGCCATGAAGATTTAAAGCACCTCTGAAGGAGAAAGGGGGTCTAGCACAGTGCTAGCACCTAATAAAGTGACCTGTCAGTACAGGACATATGGACTTAGCTTTATTCATTACTATTACATATATTGTATATATTTTCTATCAAATTATTCCAATAAAATGTGGGCAAATTATAAAAAAATACCCCAGTATTCCAACGGGAGCATTTTAAAACTGATTTACTATACTAACTCAGTATAAATTAGGTTGTTTAGGTATCAAACGATTGATAGCTTTCATAGTTTAAGTGTGTATTTCAGTGGAAAATGTGCGGTTTGGTACATTTTTTGCAAACTCTAATCAACAAATACTCAAGCTTTACCGTAAATAGACTCCGATAGGAGACTGCACGTGTGTGTGTTTCACAGAACTTGCAATGATAGAGGAAAAGGGAGCTATAATTGGGGGTTTCATTAGAAACGCTCAGACAGCTTGTATAACTGCAGACAGCACGCCCCCTCCCGGTGTAGGAACCTGTTTACGTGTTTACCCTGCAGTCACCTGTGAGGTCTGCCCGGCAGAGCCAACCCGGATACTACAAACCTCCTAATAGCCCCGTTTTTGGAGCGACACTCAGTTCCCTGTTGCTGATATCGTCCTTCATGATCACCTTTGGCGCGATCAGCTAACGCTAATAAAACGCTCGTTCTAAAGGCGCTGATAACGCAGACACAGACACGCGTTCTGGAAAACGTATCCCCGGCTCTCCGGTATAGTCACAAAACCAGCGGTGACCCCTTCTTACCGCTGCTCAGGCCACGGAGTGCCCTTCCAGCCCGCAGACCTCTTAGCAACGCCGCCATATCAGCTGCTCACAGCGGCGTCACCACCGCGCGACTGGCTCCCACAGCGGAAATCCAGTCAGAGCATTTCAAAATAAAACGCCTGAATTAGGTGTGTATGTTTGTGTGTGTGTTTTTCATGTCTGTGTCCCAGTAATCATAAACTTGGCCATTATTGTAGCTAAAATTTACATATGGAGCGTTTAATTTCCCAAACTCGAACACTCTTTTTCAGTGTTTATACATTTAAACTCAATCACGCCTGTAAATTACAATAAAACTAAGACCATCGAATTATGCAAAAAAAAAAAAAAAAAAAAGTGATTTTAATACATTTAATAGTTAAAAACTTTTCCATGAAAAGGTTTGAAAAATATATTTTGGATTATCCTGTATTAGGTAAGCATAAACCTATTGCGTCTAAATTAATTCATATAAAGTCAAGTAATGTATGAAGAACCTTCACACAGCCTGTGGGCCAGGTTCAAATACTTTACTTTGAAAATAGGAACCGGAAACACGCTCTGACGTAATTGTAGCTGAGTTTAACTGCCATCAGGACAGCAGGCAAGTCTTCGTGTAGGATCGGTTTACGTTTTGTTTCTTTAGTTAATTCTGCCACCAGAGGCCTTTTAGAAGAGCAGTAGACAAACGTTAAGCCTTTGATACTGCGGGTAGCCGTGTACCGGGAGCTGCTTGGTGTTCACGCCGTCGTTAGGAGCTGATTACGAGCCTCTGCCGGTGCTGCGTCACGTTGTTTGCTCCTCGGAGCTCCTGAAACACCGGAGTCAAGAACAAACCTCTAATTATTGGTATATCACGTAAGCGGTTTTCTGTTTTGCAGACTTTAAACACATCTCTTCACTGTCACTTACAGAGCGACAGGGAACCTTCTAGACCTTTGTACGATAACATTAGAATAACATTTTGTAATTTGGCTCTGATTGGATCTTAAAGGCTTTTTATTACACTCATTTGCACTTCCACGTTTATATTAGAATAGCTTTACATTAAGATTCACACTTATATAAATACCCCTTTGATTTGATTTTTACTGTGATTTTTACTTTAACTAATAATTAGTTAATGTAAGAAAACATGCCTTTCATGTATATTGATAATGTGTTTTTAGGAATTCTCGAATGATATTGTGCCCATCTTTGAAGCACTTTGGGTCAGCTTCTGTTCTTCAAATGTTCTGTAGGATATGAATAAAATAAACGTTACAGTCAATACAAAATTTTCAGACATGTTTCACAGTGCAGGTTTGAGGTATGCGGCCCAGGACAGATCCCCTAAAGCTTCCTCAACATCATCTACCGCTGAGTAATTGCATGTCTGAGAGGATGGTGTGTCATGTATGAGTGCTTGAACACAATATGAGGTACCTGTGCTTTTGGTAAATACACCTTTAAAGCTCACAGAACACGTGGAAAGACAGAGATGGCAGTTTAAAACAATTCCCACATAGTCCAGTGGAGCCATGTTCCAAAAGACTTGAAGCTTTAACAGCTGCCAAAGAGGCTTCTGCAGAATACAGAATCAAGACTCTGTGTAAGTGGGAGTGGAGTTGAGCACTGGATGAATCTGTTGTGTCTTAATGTTACAGACATGCCAGTTTGGCCTTTCTTGCAGCCTGGCTGGTTCATCAAGTTACAGACCTTGGGTTGAAATTTTACAACCTCCACAGACACCAAAGCTGCAGTTTCTTTTCATTATTGTTTCCACTGCTGCTTGTTTCTAATGAACAGCTTAGCTTCGACCCGGCTGCTGTTTACAGAGTCAGAGAGTCTACACGATAGCAGGAAGAAAGAGTTCACTTGCTGTTGATTTTCCCAGAACAGCAATTACAAAATTTACTTTTTTGTTTTTGTGCAAGTACATGTGGGATTTATGTTGTCATGGTGGAGGCCACAGCAGCAAAAGGATGGAATGCTGCAGTAGTCATTACCTACACCTTCAAACACACAAACTTTGATGCTGCACTTTCAGGTATAAAAACTTGAGTTCACTTCCTCCAGGAAATCATGGCAGACCTTGGCATCAGAGCAGGAGACCATGTGGTGCTGGTGTGGGCTCAGCCTTCAACACCTACAGCCCTGAAGCAGTACGCAGAGGAGCTGGGAGCGGTCGTCGGTCCGGATGGCAGAGTGGCGGTGGAGAACATGGACAGGCTGCTGCTGTGTGAGTTCACCTGATCATTTCTTTTTAACACATGCTCTGACTTCCTTCCACTGCTATGCTGACGACTGTCAGATCTATCTGCCTCTGAAGCAGAACGATGCCTTCTCTATTATTAAGCCACTTTTAGCATGTCTAGAAGACATTAAATCTTGGATGTCCCTAAACTTTCTAAGATGCAATTCCAGCAAAACTGAGGTCATTCTGTTTGGTCCTAGTG
>NW_005187704.1:445997-447722 GCF_000239375.1 Pundamilia nyererei | reverse complement strand
CCCTGATTTTATTGTTTTAAATGTGTTTATATATATATATTACTTATCTTATATTATTATTACTATTTTTCTCATTTTTTTTAACATGCTCAATGTATCATGTTTGGCATGTCAAGTGTACAGCACTTTGTGTTCAGCTCGTGGCTGATCTGAAAGCGCTATATAAATAAATTGCTTGCTTGCTTAACCTCTTAAGGAAAACTGCTGAAACAGCAGCTGTAGACTGTCATCATCACCACAATCAACACGCGTTAAATTCCCCTGCATCTCTGTCATGAGTTCATGTGTGCAAATGTCTAAAAATAGTCACAATTACAGTACTTATCGTAACTGCTACTTAACTACTCAGGAGAACAGCTGTTAAAGAGAGGTGCTTTCTGAGGTGGCGAGAATTTAAAATGCACTTCATGTACCTGGTGCACACAGATCTGCCTGTAAGAGGTTATTGATGAAACTTGCAAATGAATATTTCTGAGTCGACAGAACTTTAAGACAAAGGAAACTCGAATTCACAAAGAATATCAATTTTCTTCCAGTGCACCTCCACACTGAGTCTTATGGTTAACCCACCTCCTACGTCTCACTTTGAACCCCTGCTCCATTGTGAAATACTTTAGTTTGCAGTTCAGAACATAGCGTATTTCACATTAATTGTCTCCTCCTGTCCTCTCCTCAGCCTCTCATGCGGCCTCCACCTTCAACTGGGTGCTCTCTTGCCTTCTGGCTGACAGCTCCTCCATCCACACTTCAGAGACTCTAGCAGAGATAGCCAGAGTGCTCAAACCTGGAGGGCAGCTGGTCCTTGATGAACCAGTTACAGGTAAGAGACAGTCCATTCATCCATTTGCTGCTGGAAGATAAAAAAGATACTCCAGATGTCCCACTTAGCAGCTCCTCTTGAGGGATGCTGAGATGTTACGGAGTCTCATGAGAGTCTGGATCAGAGTGTTCTTGACCCTGTGATCTAGTGTGCATTTTTTTCACATCTGAACCAATCACTGTTCAGTTATTAAAAGGTTAAACACCTCCTGAAGTAGGAGCTAAGAGACCCCAAAAAAACAGGGTTCCAAGAAATCTTCTAGTACCTAATTCCTGCAGTCATAAGAGCTGTGAAAAGGTTCCTGTGCCCCTGGAACTGGGGCATTTTAAGGAGCTCCAGCATTACTCTAACCTCTCCAAAAGTGGATTCTGTTCATCTGGACGTAGCGTTTTGTGGGAGAAACGTTTCGTCACTCATCCAAGTGACTTCTTCAGTCTCAGCTGACTGCAGGTTTCCCCAAATCTTATAAACGGTACATTTGCATAATGACTGAAACCAGCCCACTGAAGGAACAAAGGGCTGGGAGGTCAGTTCCTTAATCTTAATTATGCAAATTCTCATGACCATTGATCAACATTAACAACAAACAACAAACCATTACTCTGACCGCTCTCTGGAGCCTGCTACTCGTCCCGGCAGGTGACTTGTAAGGATGACAGGTGAAATAGTAACCACTGGCAATGCAAAGTGTTCAGGTATCAAGTTAATCTCACTTCAGCAGCATGACTGACGTGACTTTGAATGAGAGTGAAGGACGCTGTTGTTTGACACGTGATACAAGAGTGGCCTAAGTGTGCACTGTTACAGTGGAAACGCATTATCGACAGCAGTTTAGGTGTATTTATCCTCTGTGTCGATGTGTTTTAATGTGCTGAGTATATCTGTGTTACAGAATCAGAAGGACA
>NW_005187704.1:425776-445389 GCF_000239375.1 Pundamilia nyererei | reverse complement strand
CTCCAGGTACACAACGCCCAGCTGAAAACACTTCATGCAAGTCGAGCTGCCCGAGATTCACGGAATTTACGGAAAATTTTAAATGTTTGTGATTTATATCGTTATCGGGATGATAGATGTCTTATATCGGGATATGAGATTTTGGTCATATCGCACAGCCCTAGTTCACACTGTGGAGTAGAGGGATGTTTTCCCCAACATCTGCAACTGTGTACTCCAGCAACATGCATATTCAGGACATTATTCCACTTAGACCAGCTGATCGGAGCACTTGAGGCACCGGTTGACATGTTGTGAAGTTAGTTTTGGGTTTAAATTCCTGGAAGCTTGTCTCTGTAAACATATTTTGAGTCTCCAGCTGCTTGAACAGTGAGGACCATGATTGGAAGAAAGAAGTTGGTTTGGGTCTTTCAGTTGCTGGCTTCTGAGAATCCCCTTACTGAGGAGGTCTAATTATTGTTATTTGTTTGACCTGATGGTCATTTTTGCTTCCTCATTCACATGGAGCATCATGTGCCTCCATCGCATCCTATCCCTGCCATCCTGCTCTGTCATGTCCATATTCAGCATCCTTTGTCCAATATATCCACCATCCCTCCTCTGCACATGTCACAAGGTTTCCCCAAAACCTGCATAGCTTTTTTATGTATTTATTTTTTAAATTTGCTGAGGTTAAAACAAACGTGAACTTTGGGCAAAACGCTACACTGCCACTTTCTTCCCAGCCCAATAACGGTGTAATAGGGACAGGGAAAGTGCTACACCGACATGACGCCACATCCTACCTTAACCAGTGCTGATTAATAAGGGAGGGCACAGCATAACTGCTGCTCTGAGTGTGCTGCACATCCCAGAGTGTTAGTATGAACATGGAGGAATCCTCAGTTCACTGTGGGTCCACCAGTTAAGCAGCGAATTTAGCTGCTACACGTTATTTCTGTGGGTCTTCACGTCACGGGTGGGGGAAAAAAAAAATGCTCCCAGCTGGGCGTATTCACAAGGCTGGATCCAGCCCCTGATTTTGTGCCATGCTTATATCAGTTTGCTGTCTCGTCATTCAGATCAGCAAAGCAGAGCTCAGTCCTGAAGCGCTGAGCTCCCTCAGGGCAGCCTCTGGTTACCAAGGAGACTCCCTGTCTCGAGTCCGCGTATCTGCCTCCAAACCCGACTTTGAGGTGGGGTCATCGAGCCAGATCAAACTGTCGTTTGGGAAAAAGACAGCCAAGCCAGGTAGGCTTCATGAGTGTGCTTTGTTCTTTCTCCTGTTGTCTCTGAATCCACAGCTCACCGTCTCTGTCAACTGTGATCTAATGTAATAGGCCACAGATGCCAGATTCCCTTTAGTTTGTAGAGAGGTTTGAGTTGATGATGATGATGATGATAGGGATGAGCCCTGTGGTGCAGGATTAGACAGATTTATGGCTCTAACAAAGGAGAAGTTACTGTCTGGGCATTAGGAATACTTTGTTAATAAACTGAGTTCTGCTCAGTTTAAAATGAAAGAAAATCCAACTGAAGAAACAAGAAGTACCACTATGAAGTCAAGAACAATCAGGTTAGGAATCTGCTGACCGATTTGGAAAAAAACAAACAAATGTTTTCACATTTTAAAGACTATCAACAGAAGACGAGTGACTTTCTCGACTCTTTATACAGACACAATAATCCAGTTTGTCTGCGATCGCTTCTTTTATTTTATTTTTTTTATGAATATTGTAATTTCCATTTGGAGGACGAAACTTCATTTCCTATTCGGGGTGTCTGTCGTCCTCACTACACTAACATTTTATTTTGTTATATTTTTTTAACAATGCTGCATTTGCATCATTAGAAGTGACGAGTGAGTCTGTGAGCTCCTCAGACTGTCTGCTGTGAAGCTAATGTTGGTTAAAATGTGTGATTTCAGCAGAGAAACCTGCTCTGGATCCCAACACGGTGAAAATGTGGACGCTGTCAGCCAACGACATGAACGACGATGATGTGGTGAGTTTGTACACCGACTGAAGCGCTGAACCACGCACACGTGACCGTTTATTAGGCAGGCTGAAATCCTCTTTTAAAGAAAAATATATATATTTCAGCACGATGTAGTTTGTGGGGAATTGCTGATTTTTCTGCAGTTTGCTCAAACCTGGAGTAATGCAACACATAAATGACACACTGATGTTTTTCTTGTCCCTCGTGTTTATGTTCTGTGTAGGATCTGATGGACTCGGATGCTCTGCTGGATGAAGATGACTTGAAAAAACCTGATCCAGCTTCTCTTAAAGCTCCGGCCTGTGGAGAAGGAGCCGACAAGAAGAAGAAAGCCTGCAAGAACTGGTGAGGTTTTGTTTAAATCTCACATATTTTGGAGAGATTTAGGACCAAGATCCGAGCTTTCAGAAATGTCAGTGCACTTTTAACCAGATATTACACGTTTACCCATGCACAACCTTTGGGCTCATGCTCATTTACAGCTTCATGACTTATAAAATTTATGTTTGAGATGTCCGCATTAAGGACGTCTGCTCTCACTGACAGCATACAGATCCAGTGTTATGAGCAATCTGAAGTTTGCAGCGATCTGAAACTTTTGCATGAGCATGAAGGACATCATGTGACGTGATGCTGTACTGTATGTTTGTGTAGCACGTGTGGGCTAGCTGAAGAACTGGAGCAGGAGAGTAAAGGAAAACAGAAGACGGACCTGCCAAAATCAGCCTGTGGAAGTGTGAGTGTATACTTTCAAAAGCCTGCATTGGTTCCTCATCCCTCCTCTGGTTCTAATAAAGAAATAATAATTATCTTTGTTCTGTTTGTGGCAGTGTTACCTTGGCGATGCTTTCCGATGTGCCAGCTGCCCGTACGCGGGGATGCCGGCGTTCAAGCCGGGAGAGAAAATCGTTCTGGACAACAAAACACTGACGGATGCTTGAAACACAACTTCAGCAACGCGCACTGCTCAAACCTCAACACATGACATTCCTCTCTTTTCCGACCCTGTAGACACGATTCCCTCTGATTAAACCCCGAGGATCAGTGAGGCACCTCGCTGATCCATTTTGTTTATAATCCACACGGGAGTAAATATGCACTGAGAATGTTTGAGTCCTGCTGTGATGAGATTTAAAACATAAAGTAAACTCTCAAGATGCAATTACACCATACAGAAATGGTTTTTTCCATCTGTCAGCTGGATTGCAGTTTCCATCATTGAAGCTTCAATAGAAATGATTCATCGTTGACTACAAGTCTATAGTGAGAGCGCATTTACACCTGAAGGCTTTCTAGGTCATACTGAAAAGCTGACATGCTTTCTTTATTCCTTGAATTTAACTTCCATTTACACCTGATCGCTAACAGCTGAAGAACCGAGTGGCTGTTTAAGATTTACGAACGCTGACATCGAAACCAAACCGCGTTTAAACCGTTCAAATGAAGCATCTGTATGTATGTGGAAGGCAAAGAAGTGTTGTTGCCTCTTTGTTTCATTGCAATAAACTAAAACCAGCCTTACAATGTTTAAACATATCCCATTTATTTCACTGCATGTGACTTAATACTTAAGAAATGGTTATTGGTAATGTGACTGCAGGTGGCCCAGGATCTAAATGTAATCCTTTGCTCTGAAAGAAAATAATTTAGCCGACTCTCAAACTTTTAAAAACATCTAAAGTTTAGGAAATTAAGAAACTTTTTTTTATAGCATTTTCTAGAGAAAACTATTAAATATTGTTTCCCTACAGAAGACAAAAAATACAAAATATGAAGTCACAAAACTTATTTGGGCAAATTTGACACCTCGTTAGCAAAACATTCATGTCAAACAGCAGCTTTAAACACTCGTTTTAGAATATATGACGTCTTTCACAAAAACTCTGACACCAATTTAAAAAACAACAACTTTATAAACAATTTCCTGAATATCAAATAAATAGTCTCTCAAAACAACATTTGGCTTTACTAGACTGTAACCTGCTGACTGACAGCTGCTACATCTCTTCTAAGAAGTTTTTGTGTACAAACCTTTATTGTAAGGAGAATTTAAAAAAAAACAAACTTCTAACAGACTTTTAATGTCCAGCTGATACAAAATATCCCGCAGCGGTATCATCTCAGAAAGTAAAAAATAGAACTGGTGACATCCTCACTAAGCTTCTCATGTTCCACACTCTGAATTATGGTTATTCATGGAGATTCAGTCAGAACATGTTAAATGTCAGGTTTGGTAAAAAGTGAGCTGTTCAGTCGGTGATTGCTCGACGTCACTGAGACGTGACACTGAAGTCCATCCTAATATCTCCTAAACTGGGTTCAAAGGTGAAACTGTAAGACACCGCGGCCCTGCCGTCACCTGAGATCTCCCACGGCGACCCGAAGAAGTACACTCCCTGCTTCCTGTGTCGACTCCACTCGCAGTCGCCCTGCAGGAGAAACATCTGCTGTAAAACCCAACAAGTCCACTGTGTCCGCAAACTTCACACTCCCAGTGAAACGCTCCACCGAGGACCACTTTTAGTAATCTTTAGTGATTCTTTAAACTTATTTTGCTTTAATTGTTTTTCATTTACAGTATTGTATATGCACTCATAATCACTGTTCTTCTCACTGAAACAAAACAGCTCTACCAAATAATAGCAGGTAAATCTGTTGACATTAGAAACAACCAGGAGTACTGACAAGCAGCCGATGAGGGTTAAGAGGGTGCAGACACCCGGCCGGCCTCCTCCTAAACTGCTGCAACTACAAAAGAAGACTAAAATTGTATAACAACTACACATCTGTTGGTGGTGCTGGCGAATGCCTGGGTAAGAGGTTCTCCCTGTGGTTCCTCCCACAGCCCAAAGACATGCAGTTAGTGGTGATTCTAAATTACCCATAAGTATGAACGTGAGTGTAAATGGTTGTTTGTGTCTCTGTGTTAGTCCTGCAGCCTGTCCAGGGTGAACCTCTCCTCTCACCCTGTGGTGGCGGCTCTTTCAACACTGTGTTAGCAATTAAGTTAGAGAGTCATTTAGTAAAGACATTAAGCTCTAATCAGAGGCAGTTACCTGCTCATTGATTGGTCCATTGAGACCTGCGCTGACAGTGATGTCATCTGTCAGGTGGTACTCCATCCACAATGCAACACCATGGCAACGACCTTCCCTGAAAAGCACGTTTAACATAGAAAATATGTTACTGACTCAACTCTATGAAGCAGAAGATGAACGTCAAACCTCACAGTAGTATTTTAACAGCATCGAAACACAACAATAAAAGGAGCTCTACGGGGTGAGAGAAAACCCCGAAAATCAGACGTCCCCCGTGAGCAAGTATTTGGATGGTGGGAAGGAAAAACTCCCTTTTGACAGGAAGAACCAGGCTCAGGGAGTAGCTGCTTCAACCAATCGGGAGTTAGGAGAAAGAGAAGAGACAAAACAAACTACAGAAAAGAAAAGACAAATAACACAACAGCCACAATGATGGAAAACTGACATATTAGACTGACATGTATGTCTCAAATTAGTTCTGGCACTGATTAAAGTAACTGTACCTAATGAAAGACAGCAAGCCCTGGCTGCTGATTGGCTGCTGAGGGAGGCACTGTGTGAAGTCAAAGGTCATGGTGGCGGCGGACTGGGTGAGAGCCCGACAAGGATACTCCCACAGGGGGTGTGGCTCCGCCTCACGGGACTCGCGGAAATCCAGAGAGCGCTGTATTTATTTGGACACAGATAGTTGTGATCAGCAGGAGTCGATGAGCTTCGAATTTATACCAAAAATTAATAAAAGTTGTTTCACACGGCTCATTTGTAGATCCACTTCTTTTTGTAATATATTTTTATTACATTATTTCATCTTCACAAATTGGTATGTACATTTATATGCAGATGACACAATGTTTTACTGTACTGTTGATTCTGCATTGAAATCTCCCAAATCGCTCATTAGTCATTAACTGCTTTGCTTTCATTATGTTTTCTGTTCAGTTTTTGAAGGCTGAAGTTCAGCAGTTTGAAATGATTCAGCAAGCTTGTGCACATGAAAGTCCTCTCTCAGGGTCAAACTAGTATTTAGAGGTGTCTCTGTTTGAGTATTTGTCTTATTCCTGACACCTTCAATCCCAAAAGCTGATAGAACTCACAAAATAGAAGTAGCACAGAGCACTAGTTCAATAAACACGACTACAGATCATCTCTAATGACTTTTTAAGATAATGCTTTTTACTGCTCCAAATGTTACAGTGTTACCATTAAAATAGAAATAACTCATTCAAAACCTCATTTAACATCCAGTGAAATCATCTCATTTTACCTGGACCATTTCATCCATGGGCGTGACATCGAAGCCCTCGCAGGTTCCACACGGCGCTCTTATCCTCCACAAATCCTACCAGACGGACAAAGACAGAAACAAGGCGTTTATTTTTTTGGTTAAATAATTGGATATATGTCTAAAATAACTGAATCTCAAATCACAGTCATTCCCCTCCACGTGAGAGGAATCTCACAGCATCTAGAACTGAAAGATGGAGATGCAGAAAATGATCAGAGTATTTAACACCTTCACTCACTGGTGTGAACAAAACAAAAACAATCAAACAAAATAGCAACTTGTTTGTTGCCATTTGGATGAAACATTTAACAGCGCCTTCATCTGTGAACATTTCCACAAAGAGAAGATTTTTTGGTTTTAATATTTATGGGTCCCATGTTCAGATGATAACAACAATCGTAACAGCCTCACCTGGAACTCCACAGCCACCATGTGAAGGGAGGCAGAGCGGGGCAGGATGCTGGCGTCGGGTCGCAGAAGACCTGCCAGGGCAGTGCGACAGTACCAGAAGAACAGGGAGTGCCACGGCAGGAGGCTGGTGCTGAAGTACGGTTCACCCATCAGGACGGAGATCTGCACAGGAGAGGCCAACATCACCTCACACATTTCAGTTTCCTTAGCACTCATGTGGGTGGGACTCCTGACGTAAAATCCTCTCTGTCATAACAGATTAATAGATGCTCCCAGTTTGACTGGACTGGACCAGGTTATGTGTTACCACGGTGATTTAGCCAGGTCAAAAGAGAGCCACTTTCGTGACACAGAAAACTCAAGACTTTAAACTTGTCAACCCTTTAATCCTGCTTTGTGGTAGATCCTTCTAAAGGAGTCTAAATGTGTTGCATTCAGATGCTTCCTGGTTGCATCGGGAAGACGACGGTACCTGTTCTCCTCCTACATCATTACTGGTCAGCTGCTCCGGCCTGATCTCCAGCAGCTCAACGCGTCCTTTCATGGAGTTGGCTTCCAAAACCTGCAGAGAAAGATGCTTTCATGTTGATATACAGGACGTAACAAGCAGGATAAGACACAGTTTTGGTTATATGAAACCATTTTATCATCTTTTTACCAAAATGAAACAAGAATAAAAATCATACAGTGCCTGAAACATTTCAAAGCATCACCGCTGAGAATGATCTGAATGATTACCTCATCAATAACCTGTTTAGACATTTGGGAGTTCTCCAAACCGAACACCTGAGTAGAAAAGGAAACACAGGGAAGTGAAAACAGGCGTGACGCTGATGATGTCACGGAGCGACAGTATCTGTGCGGTGAAAGCGGCGTACCTTCTTGGCTCCGAGCATGTGAGCGAACGCAGGAAGCAGACTCCCGTCACTGACGCTGAGACACACGCTGTCCTCTCTCAGCACCTGAAGGTCACCCGGCTCGTTAAACCGCAGTCGTATTTGAGAATATATGAATTTACACAGGCGGCCTCGATGCCTCCACTTACGCTGCGCAGAGCGCTGACGTAGCTCTCCGTACGCCGTCTGTCGTTAAGTTCGCCGAAACGCGGCCGAGTCCAAACCAGGTGAGCCTGGCAGGTGCAACATGGCCGAGAGGGAGGAGCCTCAGTCTGTGAGCCCCGCTGGCTGAAACGATCGACATTCAGACCAGTTTGTGACAATTCCCAACCAGGAGGACATGTTTGTGAGTAATGTCTGATAATTCAAGTTATTGCTGTTAAACGTGGTTCTACCATCCGCTGAATCATAGGGTGCAGCTTTTCACATGAATCTTTTCACTCATATTCAGTGAGAACAATCGCACTGATGTCTTCTTGATGAGCTGCAGGCAGATTCAAGAAGTCTCTTAAATAAATTGTTCAAAGCGTATACATGCGTCTGAGCAAACCGTACCTGCGAGGCTGCAGGCTGTACCACAGACTGTAGTCATCGTGGCAGACCATCAGGCTCAGCTCCTCTCCTTCTGTCACCTGGCTCTCCACTGGCAGGAAGTACAGGCTCTGCATCCAGTGGTCGCGCCACTGAAAGACACGACAGTGACCGATGATTTATCGATTTACTTTTTGCCGTGACCAAAAAAAATGTCCCACGTGTGGGACTAATGAAGGTTTATCTTATCTCATACTAAACGCAGTGAGTCAAACCTCAGCTGTTTATGCAAAGCTAAGAAAATACCTTCATATATTTTAGCTTTAAAAAATATCAGTTCTGGCTTCTTTATCCTGTCAGATGTGGATTTTACTGCAGTTTCATTATTATGTACAAAATCCATGCAAAGATGAAGACTGCCAGGCACATTTTCCTACTGTTTCTCCATGCTGCACACACCACAAAGAATCATGTCACAGATTTTTGCTGGCATGTTCACTGAATATAAAGTGAGTGCACTGAAGTGTTGTTCCCTCTGATATTTAAGAATATTTGTGGCACTGCTGCCTGAGCTGTTGAAGAGCTTGCTGTAGTCTGATGCTACTGGCTGCTTAAACACAAGCAGAGCAGTAACTCACCGGGGCCATCTTTGGCTCTTGGTAAGTCCAGCTGGGTGCCATGGTGCACACTATGGACCCAGTGGGGTCCATGTCCAGGTCCCACCAGGACAAAACCACCTGAGCCCGGCCGCTTGACTGAGCCACAAACTGGGAGGAGTGGGCCTGGAAGGCGCTGCTTACAGGTTTGCTAAAATCCACGCTGAAAGGGAAGGATGACAGTCAGAGAGGGATGTGAATAACTGCAGATGCATACGAGCAAGTGTCTCCTTTCTTACGTGAACATGGTGCAGACGGGACCCAGCGGGGTGAAGCTGGCAGGAGACACCTGGCTCAGCTGGATGTCACACACCGCGTGAGCTCCGGCACACCGGCCCACTGCGGGCGGAGGGACCAGCCTGGCCCCCTCCACCTCAACTGGCTGCAGCTGAGCCCAGCTCCACAGAAGCTCCGACTCTACCAGCTGGGCGTAGACGGTGGCCCGGTGAGGGACGGCCTCGCAGCGCTCCTGCGGGGCAGCAAAAGGAAAGTAAAACTACCGGAAACAGTCCAAACCTTCAGCTGTGAGGAAGCTGCTGACGAATGCAGGAAAAGTGTGACAGCACACACCTGCATCAGGTTTTGGTGGGCGTGCTCGTAGCTGGGCAGAGCTCCTTCACCGATCAGCTCAGTATCGAACAGCTCTGTGATCAGGACGTTGGCCTTCACCTGCATGTCTCCATCTGGAAAACAGGGTTCTGGTTATGAAAACAGATGCACTGCTGTGTAAGTAATGAATGCTGTTTTTTTAAATGTCCTCTGCTTGTTTGGTTTTGTGCTTGGAGTGAATCGTTACAGTTTGGGAGAAAAGAGTGATGTTAGTAAGTTAATATATGGACAGAAGATTTAATTGATTTAGGGTGAGCTGTGAAGTTGAGATTCATTAACACACAGCCTGATGCAGTACTGCCGTGTCTGACCTGGTCCCACAGTGACGTCTGTGGAGTGTTTGTTAATAATCTTGATTTTGTCGGAGAAGCCGTTCTTCTCCACGATGCACTGCGCCGCCTCGGCCATCGGCTTAAAAACCTGCAGGAAAGCATCACAAAGTTATTAACTGATATTAAAACACCACAAGGGGGAAATGAATCCATGCTGAAGGAGAGCGATCAGTGATGTTCACCTCCACGGCGTAACAGAGGTCAGCCCCGGCCGTGATGGCCATCATCGACAGGAGGCCAGTTCCGGTGCCGATGTCCAGCACGATGACCCTCTCGCCGCGAGCCTTCACTCTGGCTACAGCAGCCCGGATGCCCTCATAGTATTTCTTATTCTGCAGTGGAAGACATGTTGGCGGTGTTGTTGTTTTATTTCTGCTGTCAAACACGACACTTGTTATATGCGTTATCCATCTATTTGGGTTTATTATTAGTAATAATAAAAGCACTTCTGAGAGTTCTGAGGGACTTTTTCTCCAGGTCTTACCCTGTCGTGATCGTGCAGCATGTCTGCATAGCAGGACCTGAAAGATAAACCGATGAAGGATCATTGTAAATTTTAAAAAACCGATTAAAGAAGAAAAAGATAAAAATTAGTCACTAATGCAGTTTAAACGTATAAAATCATCATTTTTGAAAACATAACCAACAAAGAACATGTGTCATAACAAAGTCAGTCAAAGGAGCTTAATTAAAACAGAGGAAAGTTAAGAAAAAGATAAATAAGAAAATGAATGTACAATTTAAAAAATATATTCATGTTCTGTTTACATTTGGATTTAGAAAGACAAACATATAATTTTTTTAAATTTTATTTTACAATTCTCATTTTTAGGCCATTTTTTCCATGATATTTTTCACTTCAGTTAATAACGTTGATTTTTCAAAACCTTTTATTGATCAGCAGCAGTGTAGAGTGAGACTGTATCTGTAGTTTGTTTCCATATCATTATCTGTGCTTTTATATCTCATATTCTTATCTTTATTGTGCATTTTTACACGTTTAAGTTGAGAATTTTCATGACAAACGTTACAATTTCTTTTGCCGGCATTACTGAACTTCCATACAGGATCACAGAGTGGCGAATATCTTCAGTGTTTCTAAGGATCTTTGTTTTCAGGGTACGCAAGACATCTGTAAACCACATCTGTGGTCACTGGTCGCCCTGAGCATACCTGGCTATCTCCTGGTGGTAGTCGTACTCCTCGCTCTCCTCCACCCAGTCTAAAGCCCCGGTGGTCGGGTTGGCTCTCCCGCAGAAGGTCTTCATCTCCGCCACGACACTCGGACCCCTCTGCGGTTGAATGACGGCTGGTTTCACCTGAATATTCTCTACAAGTAGGCAAGTAAACACGATCACAGCAGCAGCGTTTCTCCAAAGGAAGCCGCCATCTTGCCACGTGACGTCACGTAGGCTGAGTCACGTGACGGTTTGCGTCGTTGATATTTTCTTTTTTGGTATTTGTGTCGTTATTTAGGAGTTGGTTATTAAATACATTTATAAAAGATAATCGGGCTTGTGAAAAGCTAAATTACGAAAATAAAAATGACAATAAAAATATTAGAAAAACATGAGAAGAAAAAAACAGAATAGAAAAGAATAGAAAAGAATAGCCCTTTATTGTCATTGTACGTGTACAACGAAAGTGTGGGTGCTCCAAACAGACTGTAAATAGTAGACAGCAGGAATTTAAACAGCTAAAAAAATATTAAGAAGAAACAGTATAATAATTCATAAAATAAAAATATAAATGATTTCAAAAGTGACTATATTAGTTACTAGAAACAGCCTTTGCAAATAAAAAAACCTGAATGAATAAAATTAAAATTCACACCTAAATCTTGCTTTCATTATCAAAATAACGTTTCATCATTCTCGCGAGATTCAAAGATTTTTACTGTCAGTTTGCTGCGTGTACAGGACATCCAGCAAAAATGAAATGCTGTTTCTCTCACACACCGTAAAGAAGAATTAAGAGGCAAGAAAGATAAAGGACACTCTAGCAAAATATATAAAAGTCAAACACATTTACAGTGCAGTAGTTCAAGATATAAAGAAATACTTCATGCCAAGTAAAGAACATAATAAATAAATAACACTGCATCTGCTGATTGATAGTGATTTCAACCTTAATATGTGCCATATGCTTTTAATAATAGAAATACAAAGTTTACTTGATAAAGACTTTATTAAAACACTTATGGAACAGACTTTATGCACTTTAGAGGCTTTGAACCAGAAATGTAAAACCAATAACAAAACACCAAACAAAAGACAACAGTTGACTTTGTTACATAAATACAATAAATACTTTCTAAAAAAATGAGATAAACAACATTTGGTACAAACAGCAAGCTTGAAATGAAAACACAGTTTCAGAGTGATTACAGAGCAGCTGCTCTGGTGGGATGTTCACAGCTGGGAAATCTCAAAGAGAAACCACGTTCATCTTTAAATAATAAACTATAACTTATACACACTTTCATTTGTTCTTTTTTTAATGTATGCACTTTCCTAAATTATCATCCATTTTTATGTCACCTTAATTTTAACATTTCAATGCATAATGCCATTGTTTCATATCATATTTTTATATTTTATGCCACTTATATATTTAATGATTCATCAGTGTCTCATTTTTATTAATAATCCAACCACGTATTTCATATTTCTTATTTTCAGTTTAATTTCATTCTCATCCTTTATTTTTTTGTCACTTTTCTTTCATAATGCACTTTCTCTATGATTATTATTTCATGTCTTTTTCTTTCATTTTGAAAGCTTTGGTTTTCAATATACATTACATAAGAGTTATGCTTTATCTGAATTTCTACTACACCTTTTATCTATTTTACCATAGTAACTTTGACTCAGCGGGGAGCAAACCCTGCCAAACACCCACGCTGCATTAATGTGTATATGCATGCTGCACAGCCAATTTAATTCAAACTCAACTCAAAGCATTTTTATGTTTGAAGCCCACCAATATCATAAATCTGTCCCATAACCTCTGTCTTCCCTCAAATCAGATGAAAATCTCCACAAAAAAAGTTTAAAAGTGTCTTTTTTTCAGTAGGAAGTTTTTAGTTTATATAAAGAAATCTAATATGCAGCATTTTGAGTCTTAAAAATGTTTTCTCACAAAGAAATGATCAAAAAACTTTGGTGCAGTTTATCCAGGCAGATTGTTTGTTTCACATAGAAACGTTTATGCTGATGTGAGATTTTACTCATGCAGGTCAAAGCAATGCTCAGCGCTGACTCTTTAAAGTGACAGGAAGCAGAAATAACGTTTAACCAGTAACATGGTGGGTAATGAAGAAGAACGAAGGCAGCGTGCAGGCCTGTTTGTGCTGTTTGTCACTTTAAACCTGAACCAAAAGTCCCATTTGGACACGAATAACATCAACAGCTTTTTAAAGTCTGTGAAAATATGACAGCGTATCGAGACTACTGAAGGTTAAGGGAAAATCACAGTATTTAAACTCCTTTTGAAACGTAGTTTGTTGTTTCTCTTAATGACTGGAAAGCTGTTGCTTGTGTTCTAACATTTCCTTTTAAAGATATTTAAACAAATTGAAAGATATAAATTTTACCTACATTTTACTTGGAAATTGTTAAATTAGATGTTTTTCCCATCATAAAAATTCTGTTTTCCTTTTCTTTCTTGTGTTGATATAATTTTTTCCCCACAAATCATACATGTGTGTTTCTCAGAATTGTATGACTTTAATCTCAGGATTTCTTCTTGCTTTACCCAGTCGCTCAGTTTCTCTGTTTGTATTTCTTTACCTTTAGTAATTCGCTCTCATTGTAATGGACACGAACATTCAGGTAGGAAAAAGATTTAAAAAATAAGTAAATGTTAATAGATGAACACATTTATTTATCTTCTATCATTTGCTTAGAAATAACAGAACTACAGGGCGTCTGGTCGCTGTTAATGTGACAGTTTGAGAAAGTGGAAAACAGAGTTCAGAGAACAGGTTACTTACCTGAAGCTGAATACTTTTTCACTTTGATCATAATATAATCCCCAGAGAAAAATAAGTCATATATGGTGTGGACTGATAATAAAATCACCCAACCTGCCAAAGAGAAATAAATTCCATCCAAATGGGGCTACAGAGAGTGTATGAAGTGCACAATAGTCCTGTTACCGGACTTTAAAAATCATCCACGTCCTGTTAACTCTGTTGTATAAACTGCAGAAAACTCTGACAGCGACTTCTGGAAGTATAGAAGACTTAAGGCAAACAAAACAACCCCTGCCTCGCAGCTGACATTAGACCTGGACCAGCAAGTCGCCACCTCAAACCCCTGGTAAGCTGGAGGAGAAATAAATTCATGTGCATCACCGAGATCTTGAATAAATAAGGAGAGCTGGAGACTCTGCTCAGCACTGTTTCTAAGTGTTTATTTAGGAGCTCCCTGCTTTTTACACGAAACCCCTGCAGCTATGCACACTTGGCAGTTGGCAGGCAGAAGGCCATGGTGGAGGGAGGCACCAGGATGTCAGTGAAGATGGGTCGGTATCCGACGGGAAGAGGGGGAGCGCTCTGCTCCAGCAAATCCAGTACAGCCCCTTTGATGTCCCGGGAGACGTCGCCTCGGATTTCCAGCAGCACGGACACGTGCTCCTCACTGAGAGAACAAACGCAAAATCTTTTTCTACATTATTCACCAAAGGAAATGGACTGGTTCTTACACAGCACTCAAAGCACCTTACACAACTCACCTCACTCACACAAGCTCTTACGTCTATGTAAGTGCTTTCTATGTAACATTCACACACATTCATGCTCCGATGGATGCTTGGGGTAAGTATCCTGCTCAAGGATATTTGGCTTGGGCAGGGATCGACCCGCAAATCTTGCGATTAGCAGATGACCTGCTCTACTTCCTGAGCTACAGCCAGATCATTTTAAATCGTATGGCATCGCTTTAATGATACCTTTTCTTTCACAATGTCACTTGATTTTAGCTTTTCCTTCTACAATGTTTACGCTTTTGATCATTCTGTTTTATATATGAGTTTATTTATTTCGCATTGATTTTTCTCTCTTTTTCACCTGACAGCGTTACTTTAATTCAGACCATTTCATTTTATCTAAAATCAAATTTTTATTTAATTCACATCACCTTATTATACTCTTTTTTCCATAAATGTCACACTTTATGCCTTGCTTAATATCATGCCTCATGTCTCACGGCCTGTGAGTGAGTATAGACTAAGTATAAAAACTAAATGTCACGCTTTGTCCGTGTGCAAACCTGTGTGGTGAGAAACAATAAAAAAGATTAAAGACTTTAGATGTGCTTAAAGAACTTTAAACCCTCCTGCTGTCATCTCACAGAGGTCTGAGAGATCTTCCACCAACGGTGATGCTAATTTCTAGAGGCCTGATTGGTCAGCAGGTAGTGAGTTCGTGTTATGGCTATGTTCAGTCTGGGTTTTTCGTTTTGCAGCTTTGTTCAGGTAAGTTATTTTCCTACTCCTGTGGTGCGTGCAATCATAAAAAAGGCTTTTCTCCTTTGAAACGTGCTGACTGACTGATTATGAGATGAATTAAACCTCAGAAACAACCCAAAGACTTCTTGAAACATCCCGTTTTGTCTGCTCACTTTGGAAGAATTTGTTCTGTTGTTTGTTGTTTCTTCACTCACTGAACAACCAAAGACAATCAGGGCTGTGGCAGCTTTATTAAAGACGGTGTTTCCGAAAGCTGACGTATGACGTCTACAATACAACTTTCTTCTGAACAACACTGGCAGTATTTGTTTTACACATCAAGCTTACAGAATGAGCAGCAGTTAGGGTGGAGGAGGTGCTGATTACCTGATGTCAGGATATTTGGCTGCAAGTCCAGACACCTCCAGTGTGAGCATGTTGGGGTCTTTGAGGCGGATGAATTCAGCCAGGACAGGGAGTAAGGCCAAAGGGTTCACTTCAGGTGCTGACCCTTCACCTTCCTGCTGAGACAGATCGATGCACGTGTGGCTTTGAGTGATCGAGCACGGACAGGTATGAATATTCTGTGGAAATTATTCAGTTAAGACATCGCAGCAGATGAAAACACGATTCTCATGCAGTACAACGGCAAACTATATGTATACGAATACCCCGAAGTGCTCAATGTTAAATAAATAAATCAGTAAATAAAATACTTATGTATGATTTTTCTACTCAGCGTGTTATTATCAAAGAAACTTATTTGACCACTTCTTTAAAAATAATTGTTCTACCAATGAATTTATTAATTAATTTGTAGTTAACAATAAAAGTAGATCATTAGAAGTATTTCATTTTGTCATGCAGTAATTCATATTACGTTTCTATTTCACAATATAGCTTTAAAAATGTGTTTATTTCATAAAGCTATAATCCCACGTTTCATCTTTTTTTTTTTACTTTGTTCGTTTCATTTATATATTTTTATTTCTACATTTTTCCATTTTTTTCTCAATTTCTTTATGTTATGTCCTATTTTAGTTTTATTATACTTTAGATTATTCAATTTAAAAAAAAAAATCATCATATATTGTTTAAATGTTCAAAAATTAGTTAAATTGTACGTCAATGTTTATCTAATTATGCATTTGTAATTTCATGAGTCACATGATTACTTTTCTACTTTTACATCCTTTGATTTGGTCTCTTTTTTATGTTAATCTTATTTTAATTATTTCATTTTTATTTCAAACTATCACTTGATTTTGTTCCATTTCATTTCATTTTTATGTCCTTGTTCATTTTATAATGTTACATGTCATGTGTATTTTGTTAATCTGTTAAATTAATTGAATATTGACCAGCACGGGCCTAAATAAAATACACATGACATGTAACATTCGTATCGTAGTATGAGTAATGTAGTACTCATATTTCTACAAAGTCTCGACCTTAACATACTGATATTGTTCAGTGTTACATAACCTGGTACATTTTTCTGAATCCTCTGTAATAATATTGTGTATTGTGTAATAGTACTTTATACCCACCAGGCTGTGGAAGATTTCTCTGAACAGCTGGTCGTCCTGAAGCATCTGCTGAGCCAGCTGCCTCCTCTCCTCGCCACTACGACACACCAGCCTCTTCTGCATCAGAGCCCTGACGTACTCCACCACCATCAGCCACTGGGCCTCTTCCTGCAGACGCTGCACACACAGAATGTATAAAATAAATATGCACTATGAGACTTATTCCTGTCTTTGGAGGTTATTTACACTTTCTTTGGTTATTAGGTTCTGTACCTCTAGACCACCTTTACCCTCGACACACACAGTACATTTCTAAACCGCTCTCTGAATCTGATACCTGCCGGCAGGGAGGTCGAACGCGCAAGTACAGCTCCAGGTGACGCTCCAGGACGCGGCAAAGTTTGGGGGTCGGGTCTCCCTGAGCCAGCCAGGGTCGGGTGAGCAGGCCTGGGAGGAAAGGCTTCAAATCCAGCAAGAGCTGATCCATGACAAGCCGGCACGCCCTCCGCACCGCCCGGTCCAGAGCTGCCAGAGGGTTAGGAGGAGTGCGAGTGAACTGGCCTGCCGACTGGGACGACTGCTGCTGCTGCAGGCTCTCCGTGGACTTCCTGCACCGACAGTGAACAACGATTGAAACTAATCACAATACCGTTTCACAGGCGCAGCTATTCACTGTGTCTCACATGACATACACCCTCATGTTGTGATGGTCTGCTTGCTTGCTTATAACGTTTCCATGCCGATGGGTGGAGCAGAACATCAGCTCAACTGGAGTGTTTCCTCAATTAAACTCCACCCTTCCTCAGACCATCAGCGGCTTTTCTTTCACACAGATCTTTGCTTTGTGCCACTCAACATGTCCAGATACACACGTCATCATTACTGATGATTCTCACCTCACAGTTAGGTTTTTCTTTGTCTTTTTTTAATTTGATACCAAGATAAATTAGTATTTAGTGGCCTTCACCCTGTATCTTCCTCTTTTGTCATGGCTTTAGAGCCAAGCCAGTGTGCAGAAAATTACATTGCGACAGTTAATTATTAATGGCTAACTGTTGTGTGACTTATAGCTAAACTCATAATAAAGATCAGGACTCAACCTGTGCATCGGGATTATGTCCAGTCTAAAAATATGCAAAGGAACCACTACTGCATGTAGAGGCACTGGGATGTCTTTGCTTCAGAACTTTCCAGTGGAATTCTTCCGTTTCTATTTAAGTTTTTTCAAAGTGATATTAAGAAATAATAAGTGACCCCACACCATCAAATGATGGATCGATTCAACATGAGAGCACTGAGAGTGTGCACGTCCTGGAGCATTTATCAATGAGAAGCTCCTGTGTGTGGTGACTACTTACTTCCACACCTGCACTGATCTTCCACTACAAACTTACTTGAGGATGATGCAGTTGCTGATGGAGGCCAGCAGATAGTGGAGGTAGAACTTATTTTTGCTGTTGCTCAGATCCCTGCGATGCTCCTTTCCGAATTCCACCAGAGCTTCACGAAACCTGGAGGTTAAAGTAGATGTAATGACTCACAAAATTATTGCAAAAGGAAACCTCCGGAGCTGAAAAATGCAGCAGGGAGAGCACAAACTGTAGTTCTTCTAACTTCCCACTAGAGGCATGCTCCAAAAAAAAGAGTCAACCCCAACAGACTAATGAATCCAGCTGGATACTGGATTTAGGGGCATATCCATGCTGACTGACAGGTATCCTGACAGAGGTGGCATCAGCTGATCCATGCTTGCTAGGCCTCACCTCTGTTAAGTGGAGTCATTAACCTGAACCTTCTACCACACTGGCTATTCTGCTTTGACTTTGAGGCATTCTCTTCTAGAGAAACTGGGACATTTTCTCTTTTTGGACCATTTTCTTTAAACCCTAGAGATGGATGTTTGATGTTTGATGTGACTGAAAGTCTCAGAGCAGTTTGAACCAGGTCGCCTTGACCATGTCTGTATGTCTAAATCCACTGAGTTGTTTTCGTGATTGTTTGTTAATAAGCAGTTAAACAGGAGCATCTACTGAAATGACTGGTGAGTGTACACAGCAGCAATAAGGAAATGATAAAACTTGATCTGACTTGAAGTCTACAAACAGTGTAACCTGGTCTAAAGAGCAAATACTAAGCAAAAGCTGGGTGCAGTATGTTCAGGAGCACAGACACACAACGTCCATGCGCACACACCTGTTCAGGAGGTTCTCCATCTCATACAGTCCCATCTGTATAGTCTGATCTCGCAGGGACTCGCCGATCATCAGAGCCACCCGGGCGTTCTCCTCCAGCATCTACCACCGTGACACACAAATCCACACAAAATACACAGCATAGTTATATAAAACACTCCACACCAACTCTACATTCAGTGGGGAACTTGAACTAAGTTTAATAGCAGAGAATGTGAGATCTTTGTTTCTGCCAGTGCATTTCCAAGAAGCACATAATTTCATTACATACAGAATCTGCAGGGTGTGGACAGGGATGAAGATCATCATTGTGATTACATTATCACGTGATTACATTATCCAGCTCCAAAACCAGGACAGAATCCACAGTCGTGCTGCATGCGAGGATTGTGAGATGCTCATTTGAAGGTTTATTAAAGAAACTTTCAAATGTGTAAAATTTGCTCCACGTCATGGATCTGTGATTGTATTTATCTGATGTTTTTATAGCACTGGTTACCTGTGTGATGATTGTGGGCAGGCTTGTTTGGTAGAAGCCCTCATGGTCTGTATCTGGCTCCTGGTCCCTCTGCCAGTCCTGCAGCTCCACCTGCAGAGCTTTGTGCATCCATTCAGATACACTCTTCTACAGCAGCAATGACACACACACACACACACACACACACACACACACACACACACACACACACACACACACACACACACA
>NW_005187704.1:421413-425710 GCF_000239375.1 Pundamilia nyererei | reverse complement strand
TCTTCTGTATATGCAGACTGTATCCAGTGCTCACCCGAACACTCTGCACGTATTTGCTCTGCAGCTGCTCGAGTCCCTCTGTGGAGATTAGAGGCCTCAGCTCTTCTCTCTCCATCTCCGTCACCAGCTCAGGATGACCCATCATGTCCGGGCTGCCAAAACAAGACTGCCACGTTCAGATTTTAGTGGCTTTAATAGTCATTGTAATGAAGTATTAATGAACTCGCGGCTTCTTGTGACATTAATGGCTGAACGTGGGTTTGCAGAGTTCAGCCAAAGGGTGGCGTTTCATGCTAATAAAAGTCCATAACTTCACAGTAATAACAAAACAGAGATTTGAAAGAAAAGTTTTGTATCTCTTGTTTCTTCTTTCTTCCAATCTTGTGATTAGCTCAAGATTAAAATCTTCCAAACTGCTGCTTAGAAATATCCTGCAAAACTCTAAAAAACTTTATGGTAACAGAGAAAGGATAAAATACAGATTCTGATCACGAGCCTCACCTGTTGTAGATGTGCAGCACCCAGTTGAGCACAGCGAAGATTTCACCGCTCTCCAGGTCCCAGCTGCTAACCTAGGCCACAAATATCACTTACATGTAGACAGTGATGGTGGTCGGTGTTTAAAAAAACACTGACCTGGACAGAAGAAGACAGATCTGTAGTATTCATGATGAGGTGGCATTGTTCATTTCACCGACCTGTGTCAGGTGGGCATGTAAACAGCGGTGGCTGGCCCTCAAGTAGGCTCCAGTCAGCTTGTATTGTTGCGGGACGCAGTGCTCCAGCAGGTGGCGTACGGTGGCCAGGTCGGCCATGATGCCGTGCTGCAGTGCAGAGAGGTGACCTGCCAGACCCGGACCACGTGTGTGCAGATAGGAAACACTGCGAAACCGCGCCGCCACCGCCTCCTCTAGTACCTGGGAGAACGGAGTATGAGTGAACTGAGACATACATCTGTATATTCAAAAGCAGAAACTTGGTAACAGTGTTTGTATCAGGTGCCGCTGACCTTGAAGAAGCACGCTCTCCAGCAGCGAGGTCGTCCAGCGGGTAGGGGCCTGCTGTTGCCTCCGCCGCCTCCCCTCTCCTCCAGCAGAGTTTGGTCCAGCGCCTCCTCCCGCTCCACAATCCTGACAGCGGATACAAACGGCGTGGGGTTTTGTCGGGCCAGAGCCAGAGCACTGCTCACCACCGCCCACAGCTCCTTCCCTGCAGCGCCAGGATGAATGTGGAGTATGAAGATATCAGGTTTCAACCAGCAGACTTTGTGCTTTCATCATCAGGACCACAGAAGCTGGGATTAAAGATTTTATTAAAGCTGCTAATACCCAATGGCACTCTTTCCATGACACTGCTTTTTCTACACGCTTCTTTGATGTATTCTTGCTTTAGAAAAGTCAACTGTAAAGCTTATCACATATTCTGGGTGCATATTAAATATCGCTGAATGTTATCATTTGTTTTCTTTTATCAATAAAGATTTTTTTTAAGGTTTCTTTCCAGAACAAAACTGGTTGCTACAGCTGTAAATGCCTGAAGGTCAGTTATTTAAAACCATGTCTCAACAACTTTAAGCAACTTATATGAATGAATGGTCTTTTTTTTTTTTACAGAAACATGTAAATCTGATTAACAGTGATGTGTTGTTAGGCTGCTAGGAGAGGAACTTTAACAAAAAATGATGGTTAAGCTTGAACAGATTTTCCCGTATCTTAATGAGTTCCTCACCCAGTGCATCAACCAGGTGCCGGACTCCAGAGAAATATTTGGCCACCACTTCCTGGTCTTCAGTGCTGAGTGCACCTCCTGCGGCCTTGTTGAGCTGCCATAGAATATCATCCTGCAAGTACTCCAGATCCATCAGCTTGGCATGGGCCTCTAACAGCCGCCGGGACTCCACCAGGCGCTCTGTCTCCATCACCATGCTACGCACTGGGCAATAGAGAGTATGTGGAGGTGGTTTACATGGAACTATAAGAATTACCAAAAGAATTATTAAACATGAAAAAGTTTACACTGCGCTATACACAGTTTTTTATAGTTTCTGTATGAAGTCATTATGAGTGGATATCCCGTAATGCGGTCATCATAGCTGACGGTGACATCAGAAGCCCCACCCACCTGCCATTTAAACATGGCTGCAAAGGGCAGCCAATCAGAACACCTCTTTTAGGCATGCAGCCATACCTCTGAATATCAGGCAGAAAAATAAGGGGATTTTCCAACCAGCAATAGCGTAAATGTCATATTCAGATGCTTGTCAGTGACTCGGCTGCTTTGGTCAAACACAAAACTGTCTTCATGGAGACAAAATCAGCAACATGTGGTAGTTAAAATTAAACACTAGAACTCAATGCAGCACATTCACAGACAAGAACCTTGTTACTTAGCAGATCTAAATAAATGCTTTCCGAACATTATGCCGTTCATTACGGGGCACATGTATTAGATTGCATTATCACAGCATGTGCACACTTTTAAAGCTTTTAAGGCCTCAGCATGGAAAACTCAGTATCCTTAAAATACACATTAGAGCAGTGGGACACCTTTTTTATATGTTTTCAAATCATAAACACACAGAAACAAACAAAGTCACAGTAAATTTGCCAAAATGCATCAATGTAAATGTTTTATGGTGTTAGTGTCAGCTTTCAAATAGTTTTCCTGAAATCCTGTTCCAGCATAAAACTGTGTAAAATGATGTCATCTCTAGATTTAAAGTCCTTTCATGTCAAATTAAAACCAGCTATAATAATCTGCTCATCATATAACAGGATTAAGGCAAATGTATGCATGTATGTATGCAAAGCGTGATGACAGGGACATCTACGTTAGTCACTTTCGTCATGGGATCCTGCTTTCATCCACACAGCTGCTTCTCACCGGAGTAAAGTTGTGGCAGGTTGCTAACGGCAGCGAGGAGCTGACTGTGGTTTGCAGACACCTCTCTCAGTCTCTCCAGAGATCTTCCCCCCTCTGTGTTTTGATCAGACTCCAGTCCAGCTTTCTTCAAATCACTTGACACTTCCCTCAGCTCAGTCCGGGCCTCGCGGAGCTGCTCCAGACCCCAGCCCACTCCCTCCAGGTACGACTGGACCATGGACTGGAAAGAAAGGGATTGCAGTGTTGATGTTAGGTCTATTTACAAAAAACGGAAAAACGGCAAAACTTTTCCTCAGTCCTTCCACCTCCCTACATGCCATCTTTCTTCTGATCGGACTAAAAACCCTCCTGAAGGTTTTCGTGATTTTTGGTCAGCAGTGGTTTTCTCCTTGGAACTTTTCTATGGATGCCATTTTTTTCCCTCGTCTCTTACTGAAGAATCATGAACTCTGACCTCTACCGAGACAAGTGAGGCCTGCAGGTCTTTGATGTTGTTCTGGGTTCTTTTGTTACCTCGTGGATGAGTCATCGACGAGCTTTTAGGGTAATTATCAACACCACTGTTCCAAGTGGTGTTGATAATGATTCAGTGGAGTCCCAAAGTCTTAGAAATATCTTTCTTTTCCAGACTAATAGACATCAGTGACTTTGTTTCTCACTTGTCTCTTTAGATTGCAGAATGATGTGTTGTTCATTGAAATCTCAAGTGATTTCTTGAGTCGACAGGTTTGGTGGTAATCAGTCCAGGGTGTGGCAACGGAACTTGAACTCAGCTTTCCAAGATAAAAAATCAAAGTTAATTCATGATTTAAGAAGAGGGACAGGTAGCATTGGATAGCTTTTTTCACCTCAGTAAATAAAATCATTACTTTAAAAACACATTTTCTGTTGAACTGGGTTATAACTATAATTACAACTTATTTGATGACCTGAAACATTTAAGTGTGACGAATAAGAAAAAAAGAAAGAAATCAAGAAGGGGGCAAATATTTTTTGCAGCATTGTATGCAACAGAAAATAAGGAAGAGTAAATTAGGTTTCTTTTATGTGCCTTATTGGGATCATTTAAACTGCTTTAAACTACTGCTCCATTATTGTGCATTGATGCGTACTTGTGGACTGTGTTGTCACCTTCAGTCTGGTGTGAACGGACGCTGTCCTCTGACTTTCTCTCTTCCTGTATTGACTGAGTCGCTCCAGATGTTCAGGCCGACAGAAAACACCCGACGCCCACTTCAGGGCAGCGCCGCGGGCCAAACACTCTGCCCTCTCCACCTCAGGCCACACCTCAGGCTGTGGCACCATGTCTGAGAGACAAAGAGAAAAAATATCAGGCAGGGAGATATAGTGAAGCGACTCGCCCATAAAGAGGCAGGCCTGCCCTTAAGCATACTCTGTTTTATTGTCTTTTCAA
>NW_005187704.1:414434-418712 GCF_000239375.1 Pundamilia nyererei | reverse complement strand
CACATTAACAAGAGAATTCTGAGTAAAACCAAAGTTACTTTCCCTAGTAACTAGTTACTTTGAAAGTAACGAGTAACTTGAAGTAACTGAGTTACTTTTGAGAGAAGTAACTAGTAATGTAACTAAGTTACTATTTTAAAGTAACTTACCCAACACTGAAAAACTGTAATAAGTCCGTTTGATAGTAATATTTTAACACAGTTTATTAATTAGCACAAGGACAGTACCTCTATGAAAAAAATAATGCTGGCTGGTGCTCTTCTTTGTGCATAAATACTTCCTTTCCTTTAAGTGTAAAAAAACATATTCTGAAACTGTCCATGAGCCACAAGCCGTACAACCGCAAACTCAAGTGAAAAACATCACTCCCTCAGGTTTTCCATATTGAATCATCTACAATATAGAGATCACAGTGGAAAGGCAAAAATATGTACTTTATTTCTTCTTGATTCAAACAAAATGTTTGATTAAAACAATATTTAACATTTAAGGCAACTTCACTCCTACGCAGTAACGCTAGCACCACAACAAAAGGGAGAGTGAGACATTTAATTCATGTGAGTAACGACTTACTCAGTGACTTCACTGCAGTTTTCACACTTGGCAAAGCAATCCAGTGGACCCATCATCTAAAGAGTCCAATAAACTCAGTAACAAAACGAAAATGCTTGATTCCATATAACAGCTGAGAATCAAATAATACAGCATAAAGTTAAAATATTCAACTTGTATAAACATTTAACTTCATCGATTGAGGGAAAAGGAATCTGACATATTTTAACATTTATTTTATTTATTTATTTTTTACCTCTGATAACTTTCTTGTGCTTACAGTGGATCAAACAGTGGATCAAACAGTATGTTTGGTCCCCCAGAAAACCAGAGCTCACGTCCTCATTTTAATATTGATCAGACCAGCAGCTGTGTACCGTCAAAGGTTTCTGTTTGACTTAAAAACACTTTCCCCTGCAACACTCAAGATACTTCTGGTATCCCGCGGTTCTTTACAGCAAAAGAACTGTGTGCTTGTTTGTGTGTTTCTTACAGAGGAACAAACACACAAAACATGCAAGAAAACTTTAAAGTGCAAGCGGAAATGCAGAGACAACATGTTAAACGCCTTATACTCACTGGGTGTGACTATAGTTCAGGGCTATTACCATCATGAGATTAGCTGCGTTACTACAGGGAACAGTATTTGATCATATTTAGACAAACTGGGCTCCAAGTGAACGAGTGCTTCTAAATGTCACAGTTTAAAATCATTTGAAGGAAGTTTTGAAAGCTGGTCACAACCTTTCCCATGACAGAGGAGCTTGAATTGGCTCGATTATGTGCTAGAAGAGAAGTTTCACTCCCTCGGCAGCGTCATTATTTCTGTCACAGCAGCTCTGCTTCAGAGAAATGCTCGTGCAGAAATGTGCAGTGATGAGATTTGTTCCCAGCTGGGAAGCAGCCTGTCAAGAGCGATTATGGATTGCCTCACTTAATGTTTTTTTTAATCGCTTTCTCATTTACCAGCACAAGAAAAGTACACTCTGATTTTGTTACGGCTCCCAAAGCTGCCCCCAAATATTCTCCCATAATTTTCTCTGAATGTTCAGTATTGAGCTACCCACCACAGAACATTACATTCAGTGAGGAAAAATACAGACTTCTTATGAGATTTTTATTTTGGAGAGCTGGTGAACTTTCGCTTATTATACCATTAACACAGCTTTGACTTTAAAGCCTTATTAATCAAAATGTAATGAAGACAGAGGAAATAATATAAATAATAGATACAATTTAACAAACTGAGTACCAACACAGAGAAACCTAACCACTGATATTAAGGTCCTATTTACACTTTCCTAGAATATAGTTATCGTCAATACACTTTGCAGATAAACCTTCATATCAACCCTCAGAAATTATAGATAAAACATCCCCTAAAAGGTTGATTCTGTTCATCTGGATGTAGCGTTTTCAGTAGGAGAAACGTTTCGTCACTCATCCAAATGACTTCTTCAGTCTCAGCTCTCTGCAGGTTTCCCAAACTTTATAACGAGTACATTTGCACAATGACTGAAACCAGCATCACTGAAGGAACAATGGGCTGTGAGGTCAGTTTCTTCACTAATAGGCAAATTGCCATGACCACTGATCAAAGACCATTGGTCCACCCCAAGGATCGAATCCCTTGACACAAACAGAGTAACATAGTGTACGCTGTTAAGTGCCAGGAGGATTGCCAGGATTTGTACATTGAGGAACCCAAACAATCTCTGGTGAAGCAGATGGCACAACACAGAAGAGCCACCTCGATTGGGGAAACCTGCAGTCAGCTGAGACTGAAGAAGTCACTTGGATGAGTGACAAAACTTTTCTCCCACAAAACGCTACGTCCAGATAAACAGAATCAACTTTTTTGGGGGGCGGATTTCCTTACTGGATGATTGAGCATGCATCAAGACATAAATACAACACTGAGCGGGCCACAGTAGATCATCTGCCTGCATCTCACAATGTCCCTGACATCCTCCTCTACATGTCCTCCTTCACTAATTCCACAAAGCTTGTCTGAGGTCTTCCTTTTTCCCTCCTGCCACATTTATCATCCTCTGTGAAATATATCTCTTCTATCGAGTCTAAAAATGGCATCATACACATGACCCCCTGTCTCTTGGGTGAAAGATCAGGTGATTCCAAGACTTCAGTGAAGTGACAAGAATCAGGATTCTTGTCTTCCTTGTATATAGTAAAAAGAGACAATGCCTAAAAATGTACATAGCTTCCAGCATATCCCGAGTTACCCAACAATTCGGGAATGGGAAGTGCTGCGCAGTCAAACAATTCTCCCTGTCCCAATGGAGGGACTATTTTATAGCCCAGACCCTTTGTGTTGTGCCTGTCAGGTAAGCAGGATATCATATCTCATCTGTGAGTCAGCTAGAACACAGTTAGTCACATGACTGCCTCAATTGGAATTACACAACATAATTGGTCTTAATGGAATAATGTACTGGTTAGTGACTCAGCAGACAGCAATGTGCTGCGCTGGGTCGCCTGGCTTTCTGGCACTCTGGAGGTTGAAAGGTTACAGATCTGCAGCACAATGGACAATATGATCGTTAACTGCCGACGGCGATTAGACAGACCTGATTCATAACGATTTTGCAAAGATTGCAGAAAATTATTAACTGCTGATTTTATATGAGAAGATCCTGATGAGTTTAAAGCTGCTACTTAATGTTCAGTAGTTGGTCTAAAAGTCAAATATAAGTGGAAAGGAGTGAGATCAATTTAGCTAACATTTTCAGATGGCTGCATTTAAAGATGCTGTTTCTTTTCATATATGTGTGATAAGAAAATCAAGAAGCTACAAACAACAAAAACATGCTGATGCAGAACCTACAGTGTTTTCAATCCACATCAACTCCAATCCTCTATCTGAAGAGGCACTTTCCCCTTAATAACAACCGTATGGTGAGTGATTTCTTTTTAAATCACTCACCAGACTGGATACTGTTAGGTTGGCCTCACCTCTTCTAATTTCCTGAGCTGGACCTCTCAACCAGGTTTGTGCTGTTTGGACCATTTTAATGGAATAATGTGACAAGGAATATGAGCCACAGTGTGTCCAAGAAGCTTGTGCTTTAGTTCAATCTAGCATTTTGTGTTTTTTGCAGTTTTTTATATTACTTGGCATTACATAACTAAATAGCAGGTATCTGTGTCTGTGCACTCATTCAGTTTATGCCAGGAGCTTGCTAACTGAGCTAACTTAGAGCTCCAAAATGTAGACTTCATGTAGTGGGTGGCTGCATACATCTTTTATATTTGTGGGTCATTGTTCTCAGCATATCTGAGATTTCTGACATTAAACACAACAGCACACGGTCACTTCAGCAGCTGCAGTGGAGCTTTCAGTTATACAAGATCTTTAAAGCCCTCATGAAATGGATATTCGAACATTCACAGGTTTGAAATTGCATCATGAGAAAATTAAACTTTTATACCCAAACACAGTTGGAGTGTCTGTAGTTTTCTCGCCCCCAGCAGAAACACTGGACACAGGGAGAATCCTGTATCTCACAAGCACTGGCTTCTTCAATATTTCATCAGTCACTACAAATCAATCCATCAGTGTGAGGCAAACTCCTCTGGTGTGTTCATTCATTTCTCTCACAGAGAAGTAAGAGTGCAGCCTCACGCACAGCTTTGTTTTGGTTCTAGCTGTTAAGAGGCTTTAGAAGAAGTGGGTGTTGGCCACAGGCAAGCAGTGTGTGTGTGTGT
>NW_005187704.1:385191-414414 GCF_000239375.1 Pundamilia nyererei | reverse complement strand
GTGTGTGTGTGTGTGTGTGTGTGTGTGTGTGTGTGTGTGTGTGTGTGTGTGTGTGTGTGTGTGTGTGTCCCATTACCTTCTGGTTTGTCACCACCATTCTTCTGATCCCCAGCTGACATTGGAGTTCAGTTTTTAGCCGCCCATCCACCCGACGAGTCTCCTTTTCCCCTGAGGGCCGGTGCTGAAGGTGCCCAGGGCGCAGATCTGATGGAAGACAGTGAAGGAAGACACTGATGAGGAAGAGGAGAGGAGGAAGCAGAAGAAGGAGAAGGAGAAGAAAGGGTGGAGGAGAGAAGGCACATATCCATTCTACTGAAGGCTTTCCTCTTTTTCTCTCTCTCACACACATACACTCTCTCTCCAGACACATCCTCTGCTGAGAGGCCGGCAGGAAAGGAGGGGGAGTTAAAGGAAGAGAATAATGCCTGAGGGTGGAAAGAGAGGGGAGGGAGGGGGAGAAAGGGAGGGTATAGGGTGATGTGCTGCTTTCAGGAGCCTGTGCAGAAGATGGTAAATGCTGTTAGAGGTGATTGTTTTTTATAGTTTTATAGCCAACAAAACAATTGCAAATAAATAGTTGATTATTAGCGTTTTCTTTCAACTAGAGGAATTGAATTTCAGTTTTACAACAGTCCGTCATACCTTTTTTACTTTTTTAAAGGTAAAGACCCCATGATGTTAGAGAGAACCCCAGTAATTAAAAGATTCCCCGTGAGCAGCACTTGCCAATAGTGGGGAGGAAAAACTCCCCTTTAAAAGGAAGTGACGTCGAACAGAACTCGACTCAGGGAGTTCAGGGTGAGGAGACAATACAGGAGATAATAAAGTGGCAGCAATAACGACATATAAACACACATGGAGTGAAAGGAAGGTGGAGGACTTCTTATGTCGAGTGGTACGATCCCACAAAGCACACTGGGAGGACTTATGAAGTTTATCTAATGAGTTAAACTGACTGCAGTTCACGGCGAGCAGTATGATAGAGGCAAATCCATGTTTGCACAATTTAAAATATTTCAAAACATTTGGTGAAACATGGTGGCTCACAACAAAACATCAGCTGGACTGTTGATCATGTCGTTACATGACAAAGAACAAAGGAGAGGGCTTCAGAAATTTCCTCTCTGTTATTCTGAATCATTAATTTGCCAAACCTGCATGTCTTTGGAGTGTTGGAGAAAGCTGGATTACCTGGAGAGAACCCAGGTAGATAACGGATTTGAATCAAGGACCTTCTTTCTGGGCGGCAAAAGCACTAACCACTGCACCACCATGCTGCTGCCATCACTACCAAATCACATGAACTATCCTAATAAAAAGAGAGCAAAGCATGAAACATCTAGTCACGCCTTGAGGCGACTGTTGTTGTGGTTTGGTGCTGTATAAATAAAATTCAGTGAACTAAATTAAGAGGAGGATATACTCATCCATGGCCACATCCATCATTTGGACCTGGAAACATATCATTAGATAATTAGTTAACAAGTGGATCACAGCACAAGTACCAGCGATAACCAAAAACTTTGGCAGAAAGAAAAGTTTGATATGTCATCTAAAAACTACAGAGGCTGTCTGTTTCCTCAACCCAAAGTCTCTGCCTCCCATTCTACTTTTTGAACCTCAAAGAAGTGGACAGTCTGAAACTATCAAACTATGAGGTCTTTAGGATATGATGGGGCTTAATCATTCAAGAGTTTGTATGTGTTAATTAAGGATTTAAAATTCTAGATTTAACAGGCACCAAGAGGTACTGCGTGAAATGGATAAGAGCTACAAAACAAGACAACAAGATCAAGAATAAATGCACAAATTTAACTGAAACTTCAGTACTTAGAGTTTTTGCTTCACCCAGCTGTTGGTGGTATGACGCACCTATAAACACATCACTGCTTAACCCATGTGTTATCAAATAACACTGTATCCCATGGTACACTTCAGTCACAACACTGAAACGATTGTTTGTTATGGCATCTTAAAAATGTCCCATGTGACGCGAAAGCATCACAAGGGAAAGACGACGAGGGGAGGAGAGCAGGAAAACAATCCAGATGGTGGCACATGGGGTGGGGGTGGGGGGGCACAGCGAATGGACCCGGTGTTCCAGAGGACCCCCTCAGGAGTCTGAGAGTCTCCTCGACTCAAAGGGAAACCACTTAACAGAAGAAACAATGTATAATGCATAAGTCATTATCTTACAACCCAGTGGAAAAGAACAGAGCCAACAAGTAATGGAGTCCTTGATGAGTAGTGTTGTATTGGAAGGCACTTTGTAGGTGTCTCAGATGATTTAGTCAAGTTCTGGATAAACTGTTGTGGAACAAAATGTGTTGAAAATTTCCACTCAACAAAAACAGCACGTGTCATTGACCCTCTCTGATCCTCTGCAGCTGTCTCACCAGTACCGGCTACTGCCCCCGAGGACAGTTTGTTTATTTGCGGACCAGTTGAGTCCTCTGACCCCGCCGCCCTGTTTACGCCTCCAAGCTTCCCGGACCTCTTCACAACACAGCGAGGAGCGTGCCAAGTGGCCCCGTGGCCGGAGCCAGCACAAACACAGTATCCCATCATCTTTCGGTGCTGCATTACTGATTTCCTCAAGCGAGTTTAGCATTTCGGCACGGGTGCTCTGCAGATCAAATAACAAACCAAACTGAAACGGACTTTGAGAAAGGCTGAGAATGACTGATGTGGCCTGTTTAATGTGTGAGAGCTGCATCTCCAAACAAAGAATCAGACGTGGATTGCACCAGGTGAAGTTTTTTTCAGCCACATTTCTTTGTGGATTTGAGAAATGTTTTGAATCTACTAGAGTAGCTTTCCTGAAGTTTAATGAGGTCTAACGATCGCATTAGATATATCTATTCTCTATGACATCACACAGAGTCAAAAGTAGAACAAGCTGAAGTCTGAGCTTTTGGTTCACACGGATGAAGAAAAGACAATAAGACAAAAAAGCAGTAGCTTCCCTTTTAGAGCATCTTTTTCCTTACTCGAAATAAAAGTTTTCCACAAATGGCCTCCAGAGTGTGCAAATCTGTCACCACCGGGTCGGTATTTCAGTGTTCGCTGAGCTTTTGAAAATATTCCATTGACCCACCTCAGCCCATTGAGGGTCCGGAGCTGTGTGGGTGTAACTTTCTCTTTGATGGTTCGCTGAAATCGCACATGCCCAGAAAACTGACTGGATTTCTTTTGAATCTCTGGTGAGATGTGAGATGAGTGATAGCTGGTGTGCAGTGTTTATGAGCTACAACTAAAATCACTTTTTAATGCTTCCTTATGCAGCTGGCTGACAAAAAAGGGGAGATATATATGTAAATCAGCTGTATTGTGAATATAGCTGTATATAGAAGATGGAAAAGGCTACCAGGCCTGAAACTTGAAGTCAGTGAGGAAGAAATTTAAATGGATTACTTCTGATGCCCAGCAGAAGGCAAAACTCTGATTGCAAAAAGAGCTCAATGAGGAAAACAAAAGGCCACTTTACTTACCTTAAAGTCTTATTTATTAAACATCAGCTTCATTTAGTAAAAGCTGGTTCCATTTCAAGCCAAAAAGACTTTTTTTTAATAAATGCTTCAGTCAGAATCAGCTCACTTGTGATATCTGGTGTCGACAGACTGAGATCAGAAAAATGCAAAATGAACCTTCACAAACTAATAACTCTTCCAGATCTTTAAAAGAGAGTTTGTCTTTAAAAACACCATCCCATTGTTGCATGATCTCTAGAAACACTACCTGTGTAGGTTTCATATTATTTTTCACAAGTTTTGTTAGCATAGATCTTTGCATTAGCTACTAGACTGTATATAAAAGATAGCAGTAGTCCCTGCAATATTGTCCACTACTTTGGAACTTTGAAGCTTTAACATTAGTGTTTTGGCTGCCAGCATATTGACTTCTTTGGAGCCAGAACAGACCATAGTTGCATGAGAAAGTGGAGTAGTAAATATTGGCTAATGCTAGCTAGTTCGGGGTATTAGTAGCTGAGAAGGTAGAGCTGGTCACCTACTAACTGGCAAGGTGGCGGTTTAAACCCTGGCTGCCAGTCTGCATGCCAAAGCATCCTTGAGGAAGATGCTGGACTCCAGGTTGTTCTCCGATGCGCTCACTGGAGTGTGAATCTTATTAGGCATAGATAAAACAATGCTTATGTGAATAAGGTATGTCATATAAAAGTGCAAAATTGTAGGAAAGCACTATATAAGAACCCGCCTGTTTATAATTTAGCACGCTGCACCAAAAGAAAGTGCAACACATAGCCACTTGCTAATAGTGCTAAGTAGCTAAGTGCTAAGGACAACATGCAGCTCACAGCTCCTTGTGTACATCCACATACCTTTAATACCATTATTAAACCAATTCACCCAGTATTAACTTATTCACAGACCATAGACCTACCTATATTGGGCAAGTTTAGGATTTTAACATGAGACTGATTCACTTTTGGAACCAGCCTCAAGTAACTACTAAAGGAAGTTCATTTTGAGTTGCAGTTTGTTTGTGGACCCACGGGCAGCTTATATTATTGTGTTGGTGAGAAATTAGGATGAACCATATCAATAAGCTGGAAGATGCTTTAAAAAAATAACTGAAGTTTATGTGATAAATTACAGGTATCATTATAAGCTTCATTTTGTCTCTTACTTTAAGCACACTACCCAGACAACTCTGGGCACCATCAGCTCTTGTATCTTTACCACACAGGCACCGTTTCCTCCAGAGCCATGTAAGGAACAGAGCTGAGGATGACGCACCAGGATGTTGTGCAGAATGTATTCCTGTCAGGGTGGGACGACACTGATAAGGACAACAGGGCCGCTGACCTGACGTTCCCTGCTCCTGTCACACTGACAGCAGGGCTCAGTGCAGTCAAGTGTTTCTTCCTCCGTCTGTGTCGCTGTATGCTTGGTCGCTCCTTCTGCTGCAGAGTCTTATATGAACTCACAGCGGCCCTGCAGGATGAAATCAGATATTACTACTGAGACCTTTACACCTCAGGCTTTCCGGTCTGCTGGAGGAAAATATGTCACCATCTCCTGGTTGCAAAGCAATACAATGCTGCCTTGAACATGCTTCAGTTATAGTTATAGTCAACAGTGTATATGATGCGCAACCAGCATGGATCCTAAAACCCAGACTTGAACCCTCAAACAGGCCTTTGAAGGGATGGTGCCCACAAAGAGAGCTGGGCATGTTTTCATTTCATTTTATTCATCTTTGCCTTTACAGAAATTACAGAACAGAAAACTTCCATCACACCTTCCTGCCTGAAATTACTCCAATTGATTCATGTTTGGATGAGTGGTTCTCAAGAAAGTTGCAACACACATTGTTTAAAACCCGGCTCTGCTAAACAGGCGCAATCACACACATTCTGGGAGTTTGTCCTTATAGGTGTCCTTTCTTCAAGAGCATATTTTATGATGTGTTTAAGGTCAAAGTGTAAACTGTGGCTACAAAAGCAAAACAAACCTCTGACGCACTCACATTTCTCTAGTAAGACTTCAAATTTAACGAGCAGAAATGGTTTCGTTCGAGCATGTTTACATAGCTGTAATGAATAATGAACTGGCTTCCATCTGTACTGATCTAACAGACCAGTTCTACATTCCTGCCCCACAATCTAGCAAAGCTCTGGCAGGCATAATGCATCGCCGCCCTGCACCCAGAGGATGAGGCTGCTGACACAGCCGTACGGCCGTCCTGAAGGCTCAATCACGTGACCCTCTACCCCTTGTTGTTGTCATCACCTTGAGTACCGTAACACCCAGCGGCGCCTCCACCCAGAGGAGCAGTGGGACGAACAGGAAGTCTAATTCTAGACTACTTCCTGTATGGCATTCCTGACCTGAGCAGCCTTCCTGCCAGATTCTCTTAAGCGCCCCATGTATAGCAGGTTTACGGCTGAAACGGCTACTTTTACATGAATACATGAGCAGGCGAGTAATTGTAGTAAAACCTTTGGGGATCTGTGCACAGGCTTTCAAATATTTTTTGCATTAGTAGGAAAAATGGTGTTTATTGTTAATAATTGGTCATTTGTTTAAAAATCCCAGTCTGCATCATTTAAACCCATCAGTCAGAACACTTTTGTAGCAGTTATACTTCATTTATTTTACCGTTTGGCTTCCATTAAGTGCATAGAATGAGAGTTCACATCATCAACATTTAGAATAAAGTGACAGAGATGGACAATAGCAGAACATCAGGCAGACAGCATTCATTGCAGCAGCGTGTCAGGGGCCTCCCCAGCTGAAATACACGTAAAATGTGATTTTATTTATCTGCACTTGTAATGCAGAAGACTGACACTTTTAGAAATAAAACAGAGATGCACTGACTAGCAGTTTCATGGCTGATAACTGATGACATTCAGGGTATTTATACACATTTTATCATTTAGATTCATTTAATTTATTCCCTCTTGTGTGCCAGGAGGAGAAATGCATGCATACTGTATCCAAACATATGGATATATGGAGGGTAAACAACAGCTACTGCTCTTACTAAAAGGCAGATTGGCTGATATATTTGAACAAGACCAATACAGATGCTTACAGATTTACCAGTATTTGATTGATTATGATATATGTTGGTGCATCCCTGGTTTTCAGCACGACATCATATTAAAACTAATTATATACAGACTTCATCTCCTGTAGATATTCCATAGAATTCCACAAATTCTTTGGAAAAATCCCAAGATGATTATCTGTCAGTAGAGAGGTCTGAACGCCTGCCGAGAATAGATTTTACATTACTTACTCCCATTCAACACCAGCCAAAATTAATTCTACAGTTTTAATTATTAGTGTTTCTGTCCATTTCAAACACGAAATCCCAGATTACTACAGTTAAAGATTTATACCTGTATATATTTATTAGTGTCTCTATATAAATTTTAGCCTTCCCATTTAAATGATACAAAAAATACAATCTGAATCCAAATAAATGCAAATTATAGCAGAAACATATATGAGGGTATAAGGCAAGAGTCATCTCAGATACTGAAAGTGCCCTATATTATTGCCAGCAGAGGCTGAAGCAGCTGATTGCCACAAAAACATAGATATATATATATATAAAAAATGTAAATACTCCGACAGCTGTGACTTGGGAACCAAACAAACGTGTTTGGATTCAGGTTAAAAAGAAACACATACAAGGAAAAAAAAAAAAATCTCCCAAAGATAAATCAACGAGACACATGTCAGCGAGGCAAACACTCTGAGATGAAGAGTAAACCCTGAAGCACATCCCAGCAGGTGTCTTAGTGATGTGTTACAGTATACTCTCCCTCAGGTTCCCACTGCTGGACGTGTTTGCCTGCTGACTCTCTGTTTGGGTTCGATTCCACGTGTGAAAGTCCAAAAGAGCCTGGTTGAGCTTCTCCATCCAGTCCAGCCTCTCCTGCTTGGTGTCTGCCGAAAACCAACACCTGAAACAGGAAAGGCCTTCGTCAGTTTGTGTGCAGCTATTAGTGTCCAGCCTCCACCCAGTGAGTGGTGTCACCGAAAGGTGTTTCCCATCAGCTGTCAAAAACACAACACCCACTGTGACATCACTAGCTGGGTGCAGCCAGAAGAGCAACGTCATGCGTCATGCTCACTGTAAACAAATGTGGAATAGACTGGCTTAAATGTGTAAACCAGTCAAACAAAATTAATCCGTGAGAAAAGTAGATGAGCTCAATTTTGTGAGCAAAGCCTTAATTCTCTTAATTTTTCCAACAAGCAAGCAAAACGAGCCATCATGCACAGAAGAGAGGTCCTGACAGTTAAACCTGAGCTTTTCCTGCTGGATAAAAGTGAAAAAGTCCGTTTGCAGCTGTGATTCACACTGAAAGTAGGCTGACAACAACACATTAAACACTTCGCTCTAATGTTTCTGTCTGTTTGTGCAAGCAAAGACCTCATTTTCAGGGAGTCAGGGTCGTTAAATTCCTACTTACTTGGCTGCGGCATCCTGGCTGAGGTCTTGCTCCTGCTGCGATACGCTGCTTACCAGCTCAAAGGTGAAAGGTCGAGCACACAACTCCCTCTTGACAGGCCTGACGCACTGACTCTGTGAGCTGGAGAGAGAGATGCTGCCTTCTGCCTCCTTAGAAGTTGAACACAAAAGACCGATTTAAGGTCACTGATGGCAACAATTAAACTTGGCCAGTTACAGGGTACGCCCTTCAGAGTCGCCTTCTCGTGAGTGCCTGTGCAGGTGGTCAACTACACATTTACATTTAAGTTGCTTACCTTGCTAGTTACAGCCACAAACAGCAGTCCCTAAAACTAATTATTCCTGTTTTATTAATGTAACAGTTTCTTAGATTTAAAATGTCAGGGTGCTAACCACTGCTGATTGGAGCTAGAGCTGAAAACAGAAAAGTCCGTTTAAAAGTTTTGACACTGCGATGCAAGCAGGCATCGCAGTAGCACAGTCATAAACTTCCACTGCGAAACCTAAAAATAGCATCCACCCCCAGAAGCTACTCAGACATGCACAAGAAGATGACTCTGAAGAGATGGCAAAATTTAAATCAGATATGCTTTTTGATTTTTATGGGCTGGAACTTCCATATTTCACATCTATGTAATAAACCTGCTCGTTCATACCTTTGTTTCTCTGTCATTTGGATAGTTCCAGTAGTACAGGTTGCATTCCTCCAGGACAAAAAAGCGGCGATGCCAGACCCCATACCCACTGATCAACTCGAACATCGTCTGGGAACACAAACACAGCAACAATGCAGTGAAAACAGGCGTTTAAATTTAGAGGAAAATGATTTGATGTGTGTAAAATTTAGCTGAGGCAGGATCTGCACTCCCTGCAATGTCACTTTAAGAAACTGAGACATGACTTCAATTTCAAAATTTTTCCCCTTTGATATCTGGAACATTAATGTGTGCCTGGCACTTTGTCTTTGATTTGACTCACTGGTCCAAATTATCTGATGCTCACGCAACGAAGGCTTCAAGCTTCCAGATCACACTCGTGATTCATCTGCGTGGCTGGCTTAGAAACTAGTTGTTAAATGGCATGAGAGAATTTTTTCATTTTCAGACAAAGCGCTTAAGCACAGTTTCAGGAAGTCTCCACCTATGCTAACATGAATCATAGCTGCCAGCTGGAAACAGGAGTTTTCGTTCTGGTCTGCAGCCTCTGTGAGCTCAGCATCGTGACACTGAACCAGCTGCATCTGCTACAGAGCGGCAGACGGAGTGTGAGTGAGAATGGAAGAATAAAGTAAAACACCCAAGAAAATATCCTGCTAAGATAAATCTCTCTGTGACATACTCAGGTTTTTCTTTAATATAAAAATATATAAAATTCCTGACCAGGAAGCCTTGGTGCTGGACGTCAGAGTGGCTCTTGCTCTCCAGCTGCAGGTAGATGTTGCCCTCTAGAGGGGAAAGAAAGGGCACCTAAAGCCAGAAAAGGACAGGGAGGGGCACACAGTGTCAGACTGGCAGGATTTTAAATGGTGGTAACAGAAAACAGCATTTCAAATACATCCCAACATGCTTTTCTACACATAATCTAACAGATGACCGGCAGTGGTCACTTCGACAGCGAATGCTGCCGTTTTCCACGGAGTAAAGATAATTTCAATCTGCAGGAATCAAGAATATAGGAGAGAAATGTAAGAACATGTACACTGACTACACATGCAGTAATATGTATCAGCAAGTTGAGATCACTTTATGTCCTTAAGAACAAGTTTCACATTCAAAATGGCAACATAATGGATAGTCTTTAATTTCTGAGATTCGTTCAAGTTCTTTCTTATCTAAAGTGACAGCAAAGTTATTTACAAATAACCCTCGAAGGTTTTTATGAATTATAGAGGTGGGGGGGTGACAGAATTGTGAAAAAGTGAAACCTTTTCCTGAAATTCATCTCCCAGCAGCCTCCTGACTTTGCCATCCAGTTTCATCTGAGCGAAAGAAGCAAGAAAAGAGGGGGAGGGACACAGACACGTTACATCACCAGTGGGCCCGTGCATGTGTGGAGTAATAACAAATCAAAAGGGGGAAAGCATGCGGGGTGGTGTTTGCAGCACTGTGCTTCTTCCTCTCAGGCAGCGGCAAATCCCAAAGACAGTGCTTTTATTCAGCTGCATCACTCAATCAGCAAATTCACATTTACACAACTACACAGACAAAAGAAGCTTCCATTTGTATTCATCTTATTTTTTACTCATCAAACTTTCAAAGACAAGTTTCCATCGCCAAGTCCTATTTCTCTTTACCAAAACTCACATTTCCACTAGGTTCCAGAGTTGCTGAATAATAAAATATTTGTAAAAATGTTGAACAGGCTTTCACCAACAGTCCTCCTCAGTGTTCACCCCAGCAACAGACACAATCTTACCTTGTCCAGGGGGAATTTGCTGTGTCCCAGTGAGGCCAACGCGATCTTATGAGAGCCGACCAGACAAAAGTTACTGGAGCGACGGGTGATGAGAGGAGGAGCAGCAGCTGAAGGAGCAAAAACAAAAACATGACTAATGTGCAACACTTAGAGCTGGAAGTATATCACCAACCACCATTATAACCATCTTTGTGCCAGTTTGTTCAAAGAGTGAAACAGGACGAACTGAAGCCTCATCGGGGTGTTTATGCTTCAAGTCAAGTTTATTGATATTGCGCCAAATCACAACAAAACATAAGGCACTTTATATTGTAAGATAAAGACCCTACAATAACATAGATAATAATACACCCCAATAAGCATGCACTTACAGCTAAAAATCAAGTTCAGCCTAAGACTTAACAGTGAACTTCATGAAAATAAAATTTAGGATCCAGCTAAAGAAATACTAAAGAAAATGGAAACTATACTCCAACTGAAGCCAATATAAAACATTTTAAGGCCTTTGGTTATAAATATGCATTTAAGACATTTGAAGACCTGTAACCATGCTGCTCTTTATGCACTGACAAAATAAAATAAATTAGTGACCAAAATAAAACAACTTACATGTTGAACTGACGCTGGATCTCTGCTGGAAAATAAGACAAATGAATAAATAAGAGTAAAACTCAAAGTATAACCACGATTTGATGAAAAATAAAACTGAAACCTCACCGTGAGAGTGTTCAGAAGCTTTCTTGGAGTGACCTGCACATGAGAAGGCAACATTAATGAATTTAAACATTGTCTATATAAACATGCAGTGAGCTCAAAAATGACCAGCTTACCCGTGGCTTGGTGGAGGCCCGCTCCATGGTGCAGTTACTGGCTGAGGTTTGGGACTAGATGGCAGAAAAACAACATAATAAAAATATAAAGTAATTTCAGTTTTAGACAACAACACTCCACATTTAAAATCAACACAAACACAAAAATAATACTAATACATATTTTACACATTTGGTATATTGAGCAGTAAGAAGGTCATTAAAAAAAACAAATCACTAGGCCTAATGCAGCACACCTTAAACTGCCTTTAAAACCAGCACACACCCAAGCAAAGGGCAGCCTAACCAGAGCCTTATACAATCCTGCTGCTAATGCTGAACGACCACAGCTGTTCAACTACACTCCGATTACTGATAGGCATTAGTTAGTCTCCCCTGGCTTCAGAACTTATAACTGAAGTAAATCTCATGAGCTGTCACATAAAGAAAAAACAGTGGCTTCTGTATTTAGGTGGGAGGACTCCAGGACGGCCCCTCTCCCTACAGGATCGCCAACTAACAGCACGCCAGCTTACAACAGCCTTCCATCAGATACCACAGAGACATGCCTGCAATGCTGCAGCAAACAATCCAACCAAGTCTCTTCAGCTAATCCATTAGACACACTACAGATGTGTGTATTACATTAGCACATCTGGCTGCAACATCACCAGTTCACAGTTAACGCACATGAAAGGTTTATAATGATTTAAAACGTGTATAATGTAAATAGTCATAGAAAATGAAGCTCTATAGATTGTGACTGACCAGGCTGTAGACTTCCACATCAATTTCAAAGGATGAGCGAATATCCTTCCTGAAACATTAAGACGAAGCAATGCAATGCATTAGGATACTTTGCATATCAATTACCACTTAGTAGAGTCACAAAATGAGAAATCAAAATGCTGTTTCAGAGCCGCAACATGAAACGTCACATAAGGTCAAAGGCCACAAACATTTGTTCCAGTTTAAGAGTAGTTGATGAAATGCAGCTTACATAGTGACAGATGTGGGGAAGGAGATGGTGTCTCCGTTCTGAGCATCTGCAGCTGTGGCCAGAGGGGTGGCGACGATGTTGCAGGGTCCGTAGCGGATAAGAACAAAAAAGTAGTGACTTGGTCGACCTAAATGACAAACAAAAACAACATCGTGAATGTTAAGAGTGAAGCCATTAAAAACCAAACAAAGGCAGAAATCTTCTCAGCTGCGGTACCTGCACGGTTGTGTGAGGAGCAGACATATTCCACCTTGAGCGGCAGCTGGATGTTTGTGATGCTGACAGTGCCTCTGCAGGGCTGCTGGGAAATAGATTCACTGTCCTCCACTGCTGCCTCTCCAGATTCTGAGCTCCTCTCCTCCTTCAGTCTGGCCACCTCAGCCAGCAGGGCAGAGCGCTTCTCACCTGAAACAGAAAATATATCATAAATGCAAGGTAAATATTATAACATATCAGCAAAGAATTGACAGTTGTGGATATCACACTGTCAGTTTTGACTGGTTCCTAATCTTAAAGACCAATGAATGACCAATAACGGCTGCGGAGAAGAAGCTTAGATGACAGGAATGAAAGTGGCTTATGTGAAGAAGCATTCCTGACTCTATGCTGAACAAAGATGCGGTGGTTTAAAATCTTGCAGTCTACATACACGAGACCAGCAGCAGTTTCTCGGCTTCGGCCTCCTCCAGTGAGCCTCGCCCGTGCTCCTCATCCGTACAGCAGTTCAGGGCCTGCAGCGTCTGGTTAATCACAGTCTGCAGTTTCCCAGCTTCTTCATTAAGAGCCTGGACACAATCGACCAAACCCAGAGCATCACTGATACATGTAATATATTCAAAAGGTTCCACAGTTTTTGGGGTTCTCACTCTTTAAGAAACATTTTGTTGCACTACAGTTCCAGATACAAATAACATAAGAGTGTTATGAGGGGCGATCACGTTCGAAAGTATTAAGTTCCTCTGCATAAAAGTCTCCATTAAAACATTCCACATGCTTGAAATTTAGACGATGAATGTCGAGTTTCCATAATTAAACATCATTTCAGCTTTTTAAATTCATTGCTCTACTGATTTAGTCCTGCTCCATTTGTTGAAATGGAGAAAGACTTCAAATTTCTGTTACTCCCTGTGTAAACTTCAGGACAGGTAAGTTGTTGGACAATATTGAGCTTAGCCTTCCGTAATATCAGTGTTTTTCTAAACTAGTCAAAGCAAACTACACACCGTTATTTTCTCCTTGATGTTGACAGGCGGCTGAGGCTTGGGCGTCTCTTCAGCCCGTCTCTGAACCCCCGGAGTGACGCTCTGAACGATGGGAAGCTTACTCTGCCTTTGTGTGCGGTAGGCATCGATGCTGACAACCAGAGAACAAACAAACATTAACATAAGGATAACAATGTTTGAGAAACAATGTGTGAGTGCTGGCACAGTTCAAGAGTTCACAGAACAGTGTGGGTAAAGCATCATGGAGCTTTCTGAACATGCACAACATGTAGATTTGATTCGTTACACATTAGGCACCAACAACCCCACCAGACTGCTGAAGAGCACAATCTCATGTGTTGGTGCAGACTGTTTCAGTCGTTTTTACTAACAGACCTCAGACTGTGCAAATGAGCCCACTGTGAGATCTGATAATGACATTATTTCAGTGTAACTGCTGTAAACTGATAAAACGTTCATGATCCTGAATTTGGATCAGATCATTTTTTTCTGTTTTAATAACTTGGAGGAATTATCCCATTTTTATGAGGAACTAGAGAGTTGTGTAAATGTATGGAGATTAGTGACTACTGCCAAGGCTGTACCAAAAAAAACAAACAAACAAAAACTTCTATCCTTTACAGCACAGGTGTGAAACTCCAGGCCTCGAGGGCCGGTGTCCTGCAGGTTTTAGATGTGTCCTTGATCCAACACAGCTGATTTAAATGGCTAAATTACTTCCTTAATCACGTGATTCAGGTGTGTTGACCCAGGGTGATATCTAAAACCTGCAGGACACCGGCCCTCGAGGCCTGGAGTTCGACACCCCTGCTTTACAGCTTCAGAGCTCACTTTATATTTTATGAGCCAACTCTGTAAGCATATTTTGGAGTATCTCAAAGCTCTGAACATTTGGGTTTTTAAACAATTTGAACACAAATGTAGTACTATTACTCTTTATGTTTGCAAACAGTGACTGTGAAAAGATAACAGCTGGGATTGATGATAATCTGTATTTGTGTATGACCATATAACTGCTGTGATTACCTGTACAGGGGAGCAGATTCAGCAGGATGGGCGCTAGTTTCATCTGGCGTCAGGAGCAAAGGAGGGATGGGCTCCTGGCTTGCGGCCAGTCGCTGTTGTAGGAACATTAGCACACATGTCATAAGTTGTGTTGTTTACAGGGCACTCGTTAATGCTGTCTGCTAGTGGAGGACACCAACTCTTTCAGCTTCTGAGTGTAGCTTCTATAGACTGGAATAAATCTTACCAGTGGGGTGACCACAGCCTCTACAGACTTGCTGAGAGGAGAGAGGATGCCAGTGGGAGGAAAGTTGAGCAGCTCATCCCTGATGCCATCAACCTTATCACTCTCATCACTCTTCTCCTCTTTGGCCTCTCCCTCTTCTTCACTTTTTTCCTTCTCCGTCTCCATCTTATCGTTTTCGACGGAGCAAGCCCCAATACCACTGTCGTGATCCTCAGGGCCTTCCATCCTTTCAGCATATTCGAGCACCTCCTCGAACATCTGATCGATAATTTCACCAGTGTTGGTCTCATCACGAAAGCTCACTTCAGTATCTGAAAAATATCACAAATGTATGAAATCCCTTTGAATCATTTTCTGACACTTCAAATGCTTCTGTGCAAATAGCAAATCTGTGTTTTAGACATCAAACAAATAGTTTCGTACATTCTTCTCAGCATGATGAAATAATTGTAATTGTTCAATCTAGACAAAAACCACCCGTGTATTTGTGCACCATGGACCAATACCATAATCTTTCAAAACATGCACCTCATGTCCAACAGACTCTTTCACCCGTGAGTTTCCACCTCTCCTAAAGTGTCCTCAGGTGCTCACACTGCCCTCACCTGACAGGGCGGTTTCTGTAGAGGTATTGTTGTCAGACACCCCTGAGCTGTTGATGAACTCGGGCTCCAGAATAAAGGAAACCTTCTTTGAGCTCTCTCCTCGCTTGTGAGTGTCTTCTGTCAGACTAACGTCAAGATTCACCCTTTCATCTACAGATTCCTGCCCCACCTCCAGGTGATCAGATGGCTGGATCTCTGCTGAGGTCTGAGCTCCATCAGCCTCTGTTAATGCGCCCTTGGGCTTTACCACAGGTTGTGCCTCATCTTCTAGATTTTCCTCTAGTCCCGCATGCTCATTTTGTTCATTTTCAAAAGAAGTAGGCAATGCTCGTTTGCCTCCATCTGAGCATGTGCTGTCTGACTCTTCTTTTATACAGACTGTCTGGGTTTCCTTTGACTGTTCAGCTGCATCATCATCGTGACTGCATAGTTCCATTTCTTCCTGCTCTTGTTTTATTGTAAGAACATCACTATCTGCTGTAAGTAGACCCTGACTACCTTCTTTACATGACTCCATGCTCTCTTTGTCTCGGTCTAAAGTACACTTCCCTCTCATTGAGTTTTCTAAACAGCTTTCTGGTTTGGATTTGTCATCTTTTTGTATTTCAGAACAGCCAGCGGTCTTAGTAGAGACATCAGAACGTGGACCATCATCCTGGATGTCAGTGGGTTCATTTTCATCTGTTTTCTCTTTGTTCATTTGGGATGATTCCCCTTGCACGTCCTTCACACATGTTTCGTGTACTTCATCTATGGCGGATTCTTCCTCCATACACACTGTGCTTTGAGGATATCGCCACATCCTTAACTCCTCATCTGTCGATGGTTCAATCTCCCCGTCACTACAGCACGAACTATCCATCTTTTCATCGTCTTCAAAGGCCAGCATGTCAGAGCTACCCTGTTCACTTACTGTGGACTCCTGTGATGTTTCCTTAACGTTTGACTCAGGTGGAAGAGTTAATTCAGAGAAGCTTTGCTCATTAGATGCAGTTAAGTCAGACATGTTCTGATCCTCACCAGAGGGGGCTTTGAAGAAACTGTGATCCTCGCTAAAAGAAAGCTTTAACACAGTTTGGCCCTCTGGTTGTTGGGGACCTGGCTGCTCTTCTTCATTAGCAGACAGAGCTTCTTGCGTCTGTCTGGGTTCTTCACTGAGAACACACCGTTTCTGCATTCCAGTCTCTGAATAAGCTGCAGGAGCTTCAGAGTGACCGGATGTCATCTCACCTGTTGAGAAACAGGAGTCTCGCATCTCATCACTACACACCTTTTATAGCTTTATACTTGTTAAACCTTCAGAGCAGTTACTGAACATACTGAGTCATTTATATAAAGAGCACAAAATCTGTACTGATACTGAAAAGAAATACCATTTTAGATGCGAAATGAACTTGCAATTACATTTTTTTATTAATTAAATTTGCAAGATGTAATCAAACGTGCTCCATTAGTCGCATTATTCCTAATTATTGGTTACATAACAGACACAAGAGTTTACAAAATATTCTGAAATGTAAAACTTTTCTCCTTAAAAATGAGGTCAGACGAAAACAAATTGAACAAATGGCAAGTGGCCTGAGATTACATCCCTGGTACATAAGTGCTGTTCGAATGCGTTTGCCCCAATACAGATGTTGCATATGAAGTCCAATACTAATTAGAATTGTTTTTGTTTCACATTATAGAAAAATATATGCTTCAATTTCAAATCTAAATGACACCCAAAGCCTTACCTGTCATATTAAGAGATGCGCTGTCTGCATTTGTCGTCGGAGGTTCAGTGAAACTCCCGTCTTTCACATCAGCGACACCTTGATCCTGCCAGAAGATCAAGAACAACAGGATTAAAGAATAAGAAGGAGTTTTATTGACTATAATGATACTATGTTGATGACTACATACAAAAGGAAATAAAAGTTTAGATAAAAACTAATTAATTTAATTAAGGGACAGTAAAATTGTAAAAGAATTCTAAAAATTAAAAATCATGAAATATAAAATTCACAGGAAGAAAAAACAGCCCCTAAACAAAGTGAACCAAGAAAATATTGACAGGGTGCAATAATGCTGAACAGTGCAAGTCTGTACAATCTTCAAATGTACAAGTGCATGAATCCACCACTGCACACCAAACATGACCTTCGTTACCGCAGTGACAAGCCAACATCCCCAAAACCATAGAAGAGAGAAGAAGGTGAACAGTAAGGAATGAAACTCAGTTTTCTAAAGAAACTGTCTCCAGCAGTGCTTCAAGACCTATTTAATCAACTGATCTCTGCCCAAGTCTATGTGGCCCATAATACCAGGTGACTAGACAACGCAGGGTTTTACACTACTGACTCACATCCCAGAGGCATGTGGGAGGCCACTGCACTCTCCTTTTTGATCTAGGAACACTGGAGGAGGGACCTGAAGGGCCACAAGGAGTCCTCTCCTGTTTATATAAACTGTCATGTTAAAAAAAATCTATGAAAACCAACAGTGAAAAATGAAAAGTACAGTTTACAAAAGCTATAATCCACAAAAACGAGTTAAAACCCGAACAAAGTTTTAGTCAAAGCAGGACGTGCCGAATTCTTGTTGACACTGACTGTGTGCATCAATTACTATTTACTGTTTCACAGCTGTGATACTAATCCACACTGCTATACTTGATGGCAATTCAAGCACGAAGCTTTAATTTACCCATCGATTTTTAAATAACAGACAATAAACTATGACAGTTTATTATCGGAGCTCTGTAGGTGGAACGTCAGGGTCTGAAAACTCACCTCTGCTAAAGCGGAATCTGAGCTGCTCCGTTTCAGCCAGGCGTTCTCAGCGATGGGCTGAAACGGCACCTGACTCAGTTCATGCTCCCGCTCCTGACCAGTGAAAATATATCAGATTTTAGACATTTATCACAAGCATAATCAATTATCCAGTATTTCAATATTACAAAAAAATTATTTCTTTCTATGTTTTTTTTAGTATTAGATTTAAATCATAAATAAACAAACAGAAATAACAAATTTCCCCCCTTAAGAACAGCACGTGGGAGTATTGAATGTGCATTTCAGGGATTAAAGCTGTTAAACCAACCTGGCGGATGCGAGAAACCTGCTTTGAGCTGGGTGTAGTTGAGCCCTGGAGTTTTTGTTGGATGACTGATACAAAGCTGGAGCGTGTCCGGGGGTATTGGTTGGCGGGGCTTGGGGTGTTGGTGGGGCTACTCTGGAAAGAGGCCATTTTGAATCGCTCCATCCGCTGATTGAACTCTGCCTCACCTGGAAAATATTTCAGACAGTGTTTAAGTCAAAGGTGGGGTACTAAAGACCAATTACCTTAAATAACTCTAACAAGGTGGAATGATGGCCTTAAGCTTTTGTTGGTTATCAAATTGAACCAATGAGCTAAATTAATAGAAAAAGAAAAAACAGTCATCAGGTGAAAGACTCAAGACCTTCATATTAAGGGATTTTTCTGGGTCCAGACGCTTCTCATGCACATCCTCCCATAACACTGCATAGATATAATGCAAATAACAGTAATGCTTCCAATATAAAGTAACAAAAGAAAATATTTATGAATGGAAATGACAGCAGATGATTGGAAATCAGCTACTGCTCAAAAACAAATTATTTAGCTCTGAGTTAAATCATTCCATAACTCATGTTAGCCAGATGTATCATAAAAAGAAACACCTGTCATGTTCACTACTGACATACATTCACTGCACATGTTGTGTTATTTTAGATTAGAACTTAGCAGCTGGGTGTTGCAAACTCAGGGACGGGCAGTAAGGCCAATGTCAGGACTGAACTTCAGTCTGTGTCCCTCTGTAATACACTCTAATTAATGGAGTCATTACAGTAAACAATCTATTTAGGCTTCAGTCTTTAAGACTGAAATTGTTTGTAGTTAGTTAATAACAGGTGATGTTGATAGAGAGGTTTTTGAAGGTGTGCTCATATGTAATCTCACCAAGGAGAGGCTCTTTGTGGCCCTTGCTGTCCCCGCCTGGATCCGAGAGGCAGCGCTGTGCAGGAGGAGCTCCTCCTAAAATACAACACACTTTGTTACAAACTACAGGAATGATCCAACTCCCACACAGTCACTCGGGCTCAACAGAAATTACTCAACATCTTGACAGCAGGTCTTATCTTGCTTGTAAATAATCTAGTTGACTTTTGATCTGCTATCTTAAGCATTACCTGAAATGCTGCCAAAAAACAGAGAAGTTTGTTAGCTACCCAAACAAAGCCAGTGGTGCAATAAATTCCACCTTTGTGAAGGTTTTGTCACAACTGTACTGTACAGATCAGTCAAGTATTTTGTCACATGTTCAGCATGCATGAACTTGTATGCAGAAAACAGTCATTTACCATCTCTTCTCTGGGTGAGCTGTTGAACTCGTGACCGGACTGAGGGAACTATCGGTGTGTCGGGTTTGGTTTCAAGCTCTGCTCGGCGTCCAGAGGAAGATGCTTCAGGGCAGTGGTTCTCCTGACCGGCCGCTTCCACACGGCGTCTCTTCTGACTGTCATTGGTCTCTGAGACAGCAAGACATAGGCGACAGGCATAAGGGACTCCTTCTTGTAAATATATGTATATTTTGTAAATATAAAGAAGAAGGAACCTTGACATTGGTTTAAGCCACAAACAAACCTGGTGCTGAGCAGTTATTGTCCTCTGAATCCGACAGCGGTGCTCTCTGTCTCTTCAAGCCCATATTGTTGCCATTTTCCTCACCTGCTTCCATATCGAGCTTCAAAAACATTAAGCACTGAATGATTACTTTTAAGAGGTCAGTTTCACTGATTTGAAGATAAAACTCGAAGTCCATGAACAGATTTACTAAAGAGTAAAGCGGTATCAGCTAGCAATAGTTACTTTCTCAATAGAAACAAGCCACACCAGAAAAAAACCTGATCAAAATCCAAAGAAATAACTGCATGCCAGATTGAATCTAGCTTTGTAATTTCAACAGTGACTAATGCCTTTACCGATTTTCCAAATAGCCGCCCTATAACGAAGTTTTATCCTGTCTATGGCCATAAAGCTTCACTCCCGACCAGGCCTGCTTCGAAAATCAGGTCAGTAAACTCAGTGACATTTATCTGCCTACAACAAAGTTAAATAAATTTGCAAAATTAAAAATGTTCTATTATTAAATGACACAGATTACCGCAGCTAAAACTAAACGTGAAAACGCCCCGTTTCAGCTTGGCTCGTTTTTAAAAACAAAAACAATGCTGGCTGATTGGCTTCGCTCTTAAGCGAAAACTGAAGCATTTACTTAACACAGCGACAACTTAGTTATCTACGCCAAGCTTTTCTTCTCGTCTACGAACAACCTGTCACGCTAAAACATACTAGATTAGCACGCTGAACGCATCCACGCCCTGGGTCAGCTTGGCTAGCTCTTTTCAAGCTAACCTATCTAAAGTTAATGCTAGTTTAGCTTCCAATTAGTTAACTTAATCAACAGAAACTTAGACCGGTAGCTCGAGTTTGTCTCTATATGTTTTGTTTCTAAATGGCTCCCCCCCCCTTTTACCTGAGAAGATATCCGTAAGAAAGTACAGGTGTTACACGGGACAACCTTAACTAACAGAAACCACGAAACAGTCCTCTCGTTGTTTGCTCTCTTCTTCTAACTTTGAATTTCAGCGGGTCTTCTGACGTCAGAGGAACGAGCGATTGCAGTACCGTAAATATTCATAAAGAGCCCCGATCTGATCTTTGCCGTGCGGCTCCTGTGGGGCGTTAAAATCTGATACTGCGTCCATTCTCCAGAAATAGTAGATGACCTCTTTTAGTTAAATACCCACCGATGATTATTTACATATTTGTTTTCCTACTAGTTGATGTAAAAACGGCTTTTGTGGAAATTAGGTGTTTATATTACGGTAAAAAACAGAGTAAACGCGCGGACGGTTGCTGACTTTGGTAAATAAGGTTGTAATAAGCTTTCCCTTCCTGGAAGTTATGAAGTGTACCACATCTTTGCTGTTACACAACTGTCGTATATATTTAGCTTAATAATTATCTCAGAGCTCGTCTCTAGTATGTTGTCTGCTTGATATTGTTGAGGTTCCATTTAAAATATCTAAGCTACACCTATATATATGAACAGCGTTTAATTATTATGTGATTTCTCTGTTTGATGTCCTGCAGACAGCCAACTCTGTTGTTAAATATTATAAAGCTCTATGACATACATGCAACGAGTAGTTACAAAAATGACCAGTAGGTGTCGCAGATTGCTTTCAAAGGTAAGGCTTGGCGAGCATCTTTGTAACTTTGAGAAAACTTCATACTAGACACAGTATAAAGCTGGTATGAAGGTGGAATGAATGGAATGAATCTCAGCATCATCAGCTAATGAATCTGTGCTACACTTGATGTAACCTGACCATGAGCATCACAGCTGCCGTGCACCAGTCACACACTGTCCTGTAGTGTAAACCCATGACAGCACAGCAAACCAACCTGTTTATCCTGCACTAAAGTATATTTGTGCAGCCTTTAAATAACACAAAGTTAGCATACCCCAGTTTGTTTTTCAGCATGATTCACAACATACAAAAATGTCACATGTAAAGACCAAATAAAACATGAAAATATAAAAACATGAGGACATATATGTAAACTTTCAGTTGATCAGATACTACTGAGCAGTCCTTACCTTTAAGTGTAGCCTCTCCTCCTCCTTTCCTGTTCTGTCTTTTGTATCTTTTTCCACCTCTGCGTAAAGTTAGTACCGCATCCGCCACTTATGGGCAACTGCACTGGTTCTGGTGATGCCAGAAATACGAAAAACACCAGTGCATGTTATCTCCTGACCATGGTGATTAATACAGGAACATGATTGCCTTTGACATGAAACTGTTTAGGCCCAAATCTGCTGATATTTGAAGGCCTGCAGCAACAAGAAACAATCACTCCCCTTAAATGTGTTAAACCAAAAGCAAGAAGCCTGTTTTAAAAATGTAAGGAGGAGAAAGTCCAGATCTTTGTTTATATATGTAGGGAGAAGTTGCCAGAAAAATAAATGGTCTAGTAAAGTACTGATACCTGAAAATTGAACTCAAGCACAGTAACAGGGTATTTGTACTTTGTTACATCTCACCTCAGCGCGACAGTAGTGAAATTTAAAATGGGCAGAGACAAAGAACTCTGAATTGAAAAGATGGCAGTAAAAGTATAACTTGCAAAGGAGAAATCATGTAGAATCATATTTGTGTGCAAAGTCAGCGAGCTTCAAAGTCAGATGCTGTTTGCTAAACTCCACCCTGATGGTTCAAATCCATAAAACGCAGCACACCTCAGAGCAGCAGACCATAGAAATCATGGGACCTATTTCTAACGGAGCCTTAGGTCCACCCTGCCCTGCTACACCAGAACTTGGGATTTCTGCTACTCTAACTACCAAATTCCATTTAAACCCATATGTTGAATCAGCAAATGGTGAAGATGTAGCTTATAAAGTTGATAATAATGCAAATTAGTTGAAGTTTCTAAATTATTTCTCCTCAGCAGTTCAGTATGACTGGATTTAAAAGGGAATTGTTGTACTTGGGTGAAGTTATTTTGGCGATAGTCAGTTCAAGCTTTTCTCTATAGTGAAAAGCTCTTTTTTTCCCTTGTAAAGTAACTTGCTCCAAGAGCCGACAGCAAACCAGTGACGTGTGAAATGATTCTGCTGACAATGCTTCAAATGTATGTTTTTCCACACTTACACTTTGTAGACAGTTCCTGTGCACTCACAGCGCACGTTTCCAACCGCAAACAGTGAGTTACATTCATTTCCTCCCACCTCGAAACTGATTGTGGAATGAAAAACCAAACCACAGACGGACAAATGTTGACCTTTCCATGTAGGTCCAGTCAGACCATCTCTTACACAGTGAGAAATATACACGAGCATATTATAATGAAGGAATTAGATATTTGTTATTGTAAAAACTAATCTGATACAGTACGTGGTTATAAACAAATAACCCAGTAATTTATATGACTGTACACAGACTTTGTTTTAAAAAATAAATAACCCTTTTAAGCTACTTACATTTATTTAAATTGAATTTCTGTGTCTTTTCCTGCATGATGAATGCACTGCAGTGTTATAAATATCACTTCCTTGTCCCCGATGTCTGCAGCATAAACCCAGGGAACTGAATTTGAGTGTGAAGTCAGTGAGGTCAGGAGGAGCAGAAATTGGCTCAGAAGCAAAACATCATGAATTTGAAGCTCTACTGAGGTATTTTATTTTTCATTTTCATTCTATCAAAGGTTTTATTTTTCAATTTAAATCTTCTTTGTGATAGAAAGTCTAACAAGGACACCCAGGAGAGGTTAAGGTAGAAACTGGAGGTGGCTGCAGTAATGGCCTAGCTGAGCACCTGAACGGAGGAAACGCAGCATTCGTTGATGTGCATGGGTTCTAGAGTCCAGGTAGACATTTTCCTCAAAGGATTAAAGGGAAGCTTAATATTTACAGTTAGTTTGTCTAATTACTTCTGACCAAAAATATTCCTAAACAGTTAATTTTCAGGGCGGATGGAGAGTAAGGATGAGGATCCAAATGCAGGAAGCCAACTTTACCTGAAGGTGAGCCTAGAATATGACGATTAACAGGAAGACCAATATAACAGATTAGAAAGTAAACAAACAAATTGACCCTTCACTTAGAGTGAAACCTCAGCAGAACTTTGAACTCAAATATATTCACCAAGAATTAAAGACCCCAAACTATGAAAATGAAAAATTATTCAAGTTATGCAACACTCTCTAATCATGTACTAGAATCATGCACTACTTTAGCTCATTACCTGTAAAATGTAAAATGTCACTTGTTGAGCTTTTTGAAAAGATAAATATGAGATTACCTGCCACTTTTTGAAAACGTTTTTTAACATAAAAAAGCACTACTCTTTTTTGTTGTTGCTCACTCCAGTTCTGTTCAGCTAGTAAGACTAAAGTACTGAAGAAGTCAAAGTCAGCTTTATTGTCAAAAACCACATGTACAGATCATACACAAGCCACGGCCCTCAGAGTTACACTAAAACAACAGGAAGATAAAAAGATCAATACAATCTTATATGAACAACAGTGTTCAACACAGTCTGAGTGTTTGTGGGTAAGAATTTGTGTGCAAGTGTGGTGAGGGAATCAGTGAAGGGCGATGGTGAAGGTTCAGAGTTTCTTATGTCTGGGGGGTTCAGGGGGAAGAGGTGAATGCAGGTCTGGAGTTCATGAGAGTTGAGAGGGACCGAGCAGGGAGAGAATTCAGCATCCTGACAGCCTGATGTATGAAGCTGTCTCTCAGTCTGCTGGTTCTAGCCCAGAGGCTCTTCAGTCTCCTTCCCGATGGCAGCAAACTGAAAAAGTTGTTGGACGTATGAGTGGAGTCACCTGTAATGCAGAGGGCTTTTTGGGTGAGGTGGGTGCAGTAGGCGTCCTGGAGGGAGGGAAAAGGAAATGTAGCTTTTTCTATCAGGACACAGTGCAGGAGCCATATCACACATTGGAATATGAATAACATACAGACACAGACAGTTGATTGTTTGGGCTTGTTCTATCAGATATGTTGAGACCGTGAAGTTCCGGTTTCAATATTTTTCAATTTTTATGCTTAAGGACAACAGATGGAAATTAGTTCTTGGCTATAATCTGGTATGTTTACATTCATGTAATTTTTTTTGACATTTATGTTCATTAACATGCACTGTCCTAAATAAATAAATAAATATGCAGATTGGAATGTGACTTTGTGGAATGTGTCAATTTAAAGTTACTTTGTAAACTGTTGCTGGAATTTTATCCCCTTTATTCTTTACCTGCTTAATTACAGCTGCAGAATATAGAGAACATTTATTTTATGCTGATTTCAATTTTTTTTTTTTTTACATTATCACAATATCAACTTCATAATTTGGGAATTATGTTAATCCAGTATGTAAAACTCAGTTGATAAAGTGTCTTCCCTCATTAATATCCCATAATCATCTGAAGGTGGTCTTACTGTAAGATGGGAGCATTGAAGAACCACATGAAGTGCCAGACGACATAAAGTTAGATGGCAGGGTTAGTGAGTGCAAAGACAGAGTGCTGAAAAAGTCTCCAATGTTTTGGTGACTAAGAAACTCCAGAGTTCCTCTTCTGGAATTAAAATTGTGATGTGGGTTTTCATGGCCTGTAGGTGTAATGTGTAGGTGACCCCATACGTTTGTCCATATAGTATTCCACACCGCCTACCTTCCATTAAGCCATGTTGACCCAGGTTGATGTGACTGTGTCTCAAAGAGCCTCATTTGATGAGCAAAGTTTATCTTAGTCAGCACTCTTAGGCTTTCTTTAAGCAGCTCTCCAAAGCTTTGAGGTGTGTTTGGCTTCAATATATCCAGGTTTATCAGTTACTTTCACTATGCCATTTATATAAGCATTTGTATCACCTTGTATTATTTTGCTTTATTCTTCATTAAAGTTTCATTTCACAAAGCTGAACGACTCCATCAGACAGTGAATGTAAAGGTGTTTTCATGCTGTGGCCTTTGTTTTGGAATTCATCAGTATGCTGGTTATGAAAATGTGTCAATAAAAGCAGTTGAAGGTGAATGTGCACAATGTGACATATTAGGACGTTTACAAAGGCATTATCTGAATGCGGGAAACGTCTCTGATCTGCACAAAAGGTTGCATGAATGTAATGTGGTTCGTATGCTGCTAAGAGATGGTGGTGACTATCAAAGCGGAGCCAATGAGATTTGATAAGGGAATCAGAGGAGTCATTGTCGTTCAAAGGAATAATACATACATACAAAAAACACCTTTCATAACAGGGAACACCCTCAGGTGCATTTTTGTAAGTCTCTGCTGTCATTGCACTGGATGAATTTTACTCATCCATCCTCTGCTTTTCTGTTGTGGGGTTCCCTCTAAGAATCCTTTGCCCTTTCTATAATAAGTACAAGTGATGCATCAGAAAGCAATGACATTTAAGTCACTCTTTTATCTCAAAAAACAAACAAAGTTCTTCAGCTAGCTGTATATCTGGACAAGAAAATAGAACAGTGGTTTCAAACTGTTGATGCGTATGTATTTTGTCTACACGTCATTAAAACACTATACATTTTCTTTTTCACAGTACGTTTTTTGTGTCACATGCATGTGTTTAATGGCAACACGTGTTTCTTAAATTGAGGTTTGCAAACTGGCACGGTTGAAAGTAGGTGCATGAAATGCATCTAAATAGGTTACGGGTGCATCTGTAACCTGGGTTTTGTACACATCTAAAAGCAGCACTGATAAGATCTTGGGAACATCATGAAATCTCCATCACTTCAGTCTGCACCACGAAACATTTGCATAGAGATGAGAACTGAGTCACGTTGTGCTTGTAACGTAGTTTACCCTGGAGGAGGCAGAAACTTTAGCTGCTATTCTTTGTTTGTAAGCCCTTGGATGAAAATTTTTAGCTAAGAAACCCTGAACTTTGACTTTTTACACAAGGAGATAGAACGGTTTGAGGGCTAGTTTACCCAACAGAAAAGAGGTTCTATATCTGAAAATAGTCATGTTATGAAACCTTCAAAGCTCTCTGCCTACAGAGTACAAAGTGAAAATGTGGTGGAACTGCACAGTAAAAACAGCACAGTTTCTTAGAAAACTCTCGAGTGTTGTTTTTTCCAGTTCTCTGTGGCAACATCACTGAAGTAGAAATCCAAACCAAATATTTCTGCCTGTAGGACCGAGAGAGTCTAATCCACAATTACAATAAATTCAGCTCCCATGACAAAGAGATTTGACCTCTGAAGCCTCATTTACTGTTTCTTGTTCTGCAGTTAATTTCTAGTCGATATTATGGGCTCTGTGTACATGACCTTAACGTATATTTCCCTCCCTATGTCAGCAATGTTAAATGGCAAATGGCCTGCATTTGTATAGCGCTTTTCTAGTCCATAGGACCCCAAAGCAACAGTATTAACAGTATCTAGCAGCACAATCACCGGAGCTGGAAATGAAGCCAATGCTTCATTCAGACTGCACTGCCCTGAGTAATAACAGAAGCTTGTTTCTATGATTCAGTCCCCAAAGACTTGCAAATAGAAATAACCACCTTTACAGCAGAAATTATAAAGTTTAAAGCTTGGTAACAAAATTCACAAAATCTGTCCTTGAAGGGATTTTTTACATAACTATCCCCTTTAAACTGTACAGAGGTGAATAAGGACACAGCCCATAGCCACTCACTATTAGCCAGTAAATTCATTAATATAGACCTCTTGACCTCATGACCTCTCCCACGTGTGCACAGAGCCAGTCTGTGGGAGTCAGAATTGTGGCTGGGCTGTAAAGGATCAAATACTCACATTTCTCTCAGTGTCATGCAAACCAGTTTAGAACTTTTTTGTGATGTGTGTGTTTTTTTTTATTTTCAGTTAATTGTCTCTCTCCATTAAGATGAAACTATCATAAAAATCAGAGACTTTTCATTTCAAGTGAGCAAACCTACAAATTTAGCCGGCAATCAAATAATTTTCTTTCTTTCTTTTTCCTCAGAATTTCAGTGGAACAGTCAGTTGCCCCACTTTCACTTGTGTAGCTCTAAATTTGGTACAACTACAGTTAAGTAAGTTTTTATCAGGTTCAGTAAGATCAGTACATGCTGACTAATTGTGGTAAGCATAAAACATCTCAAATTTTAAGCTTTGTGGTAGAAGCAGCAGGAGTTTTTTGACCTCCAGCCGGGCCTAGTGATGGGTACTCATTTGGGTTGTGAGTCAGTCTATTCCCCATCTGCTTGGGGAAACACAACTAATTTTGTGAAAACCACACACAAAATGTCAGGCATGATTGTGATCAGTTTCCTTTGTCTACTAAAACCCCGTAAAAGAACCTGAAAACTAGAGGTAACCTGTACAGATATAAACACTGATTACACTCTCCCCCACTTCCGCTGATTCTAATCTGTCAAATGTCCCCTTACTCTAACTTTCTTCCGCAGTTGCACGAGCGGTGGTTTGAGTGTGCTTTCGTGTCGGGGATTTCTGAGTTTGGGGCGGAAAGGTTGACATCACAGAGATAGAAAAGGCATAGGATTTATATTGGATGCACGGCTGGTCAACATCAGATAAAACACGACGAAGAAGATCCTCCTCATCCCTCCTCTCAGCATCATGAAGACTCTCTGCTTCTCTCTGGGACTGCTGCTGCTTGCAGCCTGCTGCTGTGATGCCATCCGTGAGTGTTTAATCTTTATGACTCCTTGCATTTGTTTGAAAATTTACAGCTGACATGTTGATACTGACTTTAGTCTTTTACCTTGCTCTCAGCGAAAGGCGTAAAGTTCAGCACAGCTCCTGGAACCTGCTGCTTCAACTTTAAAATAAATGCAATACCGGTGAAGTTGGTGTCCTTCATCACCCAGACGCACAGCTCCTGTCCCAAGAAGGCGTACATGTAAGTTTGATATTTTCAAACAGGACTGGTCATGAATAAAGTATAAAAAGGGATATGTGAAGTTTAGACCGGCCGTCTGCAAGAACTCAATCAAAGCAGTGTGAATAAAACGATTTTTGTGTGCATGTTTTGCAGAGTCCACACTGTCAGAGGAAAAAAGATCTGCTACACTCAGAGCTTCCAGTGGGCTCAGGACATGTATCGGCTCCACAACACCGAAGGCAGCAGCTAGCCGCCACCAAGATCGTCAGCTATCGGCTATCGGCTTTAGTTAATAATTGACTGCTTTTTTAAGGCCTTATGGCTTCGCTTTGTATTTGTATTTTCATAAAACTGGCTTAAAAATAAACAAAAAAATTTATGCAAGTTCTCTGAAAAGACTGTTAGACGTTTATGTGACTGATCAGATGTGTGTTAGGTATGTTTTGTGCAGGGCAAGAACTGTAAAGAAATAATAATACAAAAGTGCTTTTTACTCTGCTGCCTCAAGCTCAAAGCTGTAAAAAGATCTTTATAA
>NW_005187704.1:382777-385171 GCF_000239375.1 Pundamilia nyererei | reverse complement strand
GTTTTGTGCAGGGCAAGAACTGTAAAGAAATAATAATACAAAAGTGCTTTTTACTCTGCTGCCTCAAGCTCAAAGCTGTAAAAAGATCTTTATAATCTCATTAAATACAGATCTTAAAAAAACTGTCATCCAGTGTTTCTCAGTCTCTTGTTTTCATTTGAACAACTCTTTGAATCTGTAAAAATGGTAAAAGGTATTCAGAGATAATAACCAGAGAAACAGCAAAATCTAGAACTGAATTACCTTTTAAAACAGGTTGGTGCAGCACCACTTCTGCCTTGGTGTATTTTTAAAACAAGCCCACGTTTCAGCAGGTTTGAGTAGTTTCACCAGCAGACGCGAGAGCAACTTCTATGAAAAGATGGTTGCATGTGCTGATTCAACCGGGGACCAAATTTTTGCTCACAACCTGACTAAATCCCTTAATTGTATACAAAATGATCAAAACGTGCTCCACCTGAAGGAGCAAAATTCAGTTGAATCAATCAATTAATGCTTCTGTATTAGTCTAATAATGCCATACAATATACAGTATATAAATCTACTAACCTCATCAGGTTTACTCCATTTTTTTAGGCACGACTGTAAACATTGCACTCGAAGTTATTTCGGTACATTTCAGCTTCTGAAACTGTAATTTTTACACCTGTGAGGATTTTTTTTGTTTTGACACCAAGTAAAATCTTTACGTTGACTAAAAACAGCTGAAGAAAGATACAAAGATCACGAACCCAACAGTGACTGCTGGTGTGTGCCACAGGCCTCGCTGTCACCTTTAGGAAATTTATATTAGCTCATTTTACTGGCATGTATGCCATGACTCATGTGTAATTCTGGGGTACACTGACATTCGTAAGCACATTAGAAAGCATGTAGGGGGATTTAATCTGAAACGAACAAAGACGACCTGCACCAGTCTGCATTTATCGGAACGTAGTTAAACCACAAGCTGATCTGTCGTTGTGATAACATCTGTGAGGTTTTAGCTCTTGCGCTTGTTTCTGTGTTAACGTGTACTTATCTTAAGTCATCCGTTGTCTCTGTGTGTGTGTGTGACCACCCCTCAGCGATGGCTAGAGTTCAAGCTTCACTGATAGCATCAACAAAGGCTGCAGACCTGCAGTGCAACACACAGCATTATCGGTTCAATCTTCAAACACAATTTACTGCAAGCAGCTGGGCAACAATAACACCCACCACCCCAATCTAGGTCGCTTATAAGATGAAGAAAATTTTACACTTACGTAATTAAAAAAGTTCAATCAGTTAACAGCTTATAACACTTGTAACGTAAGACAAGGTTTATTTGTCATATATATATAGAAAGTCTACATAAAGGGACTGTGTTTACCATTTTTAAGAAGAGGGTTTCAGATAACGAGGTGTGTGTACAAGTAGTCTCTGTGAAATAAAAGCTCATGCTTCCTAAACGACATTTTGTACCGTGATTCAATCAAAGTCCTCTAGCAGATTTTAGGAATATCAATCTGGAAATGAATAGAAGGTGTTCTATATACAAAATATGGATAAAAATCAGTTACATTTTAGTTAGAATACCAAATCACAACAAGAGTTTCCTCAAGGTGTAACAGTGGGAAGGAAAAATTCCCCTTTAACAGGAAGAAACCTACAGCAGAACCAGGCTCAGGGAGTGAAGGGAAGCCAATACAGGAGAAATCTGCTCTCTCTTTCTAGCCCCTGTCAGGACTCTTGCTGCAGCATTTTGGATTAACTGAAGGCTTTTCAGGGAGTTTTTTGGACATCCTGATAATAAAGAATTACAGTCGTCCAGCCTAGAAGTAATAAATGCATGAAGTAGTTTTTCAGCGTCACTCTGAGACAGGACATTTCTAATATTCATTAGTTATATGCTACTCGGACCAACTTTTGCTCTCAGAGTTTCTGTGATTTTTCCTGTCATATATTTAGGAAACTGCAATAAACGTTTCTCAGACAATTTGGTCCGTGTTGACAACAGAGTATCACACAGTCATGGATCAGCTGTACATCCATGATGTACAGCTGATCCATGACTCATTTGTTCCACCACATCCCATGTTCAGGGAGGCTGTGGTGTTTAAAAGATGGGCAGTTAGTAGCCAAAGTGGGGCCCAAAGTGTGCCAAGAAAATATCCCCCACACTGTTACCCCAGCAGCAGCCTGAACCATTGATATCAGGCAGGATGGAGCTTTGATGTGGTTTCTTGGTTAGAGGTCGAGATCACTGTGGTCTCAAAAAAAAAGGAAAAGAATAACATTTTTACACTTCATGTCTTTAAATTTGATTAAAAAGACGGTATGTGTCAAATTTGACCTAGAATGCCTTTGTTGCTGAAACCCCATGCATCTCAGAAATGTTATTATGTTACTGTACAAAAAACTGCTTAGTAATAA
>NW_005187704.1:381596-381875 GCF_000239375.1 Pundamilia nyererei | reverse complement strand
TGTGTCAAATTTGACCTAGAATGCCTTTGTTGCTGAAACCCCATGCATCTCAGAAATGTTATTATGTTACTGTACAAAAAACTGCTTAGTAATAAAAAACATATTTCTAAATACATTTCGTGTGCAGATGCTTGTATGCGTTGCCTGATGATTCTCGCACAGACCATCACTGTAACCTGCACACTGCAAGGCTCAGAAAGTGATGATTAAGGACTATTGGTGACAGTTATGAAACAACATTAGAGGTTTAATGGTGGAAACATTATGACTATGTATGAT
>NW_005187704.1:371973-380834 GCF_000239375.1 Pundamilia nyererei | reverse complement strand
TTGGTGACAGTTATGAAACAACATTAGAGGTTTAATGGTGGAAACATTATGACTATGTATGATGTAAAGACAATGCAAAGGCTTTGCAGAATGAGTGGTTTGTCTGACCTTGTTTTATCACACAATCAGAATGGCGGTGAGCCCCTCAAACTTCCTGTTGCCTTATATTTGTTTTATAATTTTTTTTCCACTTTTCTTAGAACGGCTTTGAATATGCAGATGAGGACATGTGAGCATGTCAGACTTAAGCCGAGGGAAGCAGGACAAATCACTTCAGATCTGAAACACCAGCATCACCAGGTCTACAGCGAACATGAAGACTCTCAGCCTGACCGTGGGACTGCTGCTCGTGCTGTTTACTATTTACTACTGCGACGCCTCACGTAAGTCTGTTAGTCTACTTCCTGCATCACACTGGAGGGAATTTCAACTGTGAACATGAAATTCTTCATTTTCCTGTATTTTAAGTGATTAAAACAAAAATGAAACTAATTATTATCTCAGGGAAAGGACAAACGATTGAAAGATTTTTATATTTTAAAAATTCCCCTCTTGCGGCTGTGGCGGTCTAAGCTCGGATCCTCTACCAGGATTGTGTTACATATATTTGTGTGTGCATGTGTATACAATTATATTTTTAAATATGAAGCTGTATATAATCATATATACAATTTTTACAATTTTTGTTGGATGTTGAAGTTTCAAAAGGTTATTTAAATATCCAGCCCTTACTGTCCAAGTGTAAAAAGGTATCATTAGAATAAGCTAAAATAAATTTAACCATTTTCTTTTAAAATCTGCTGTCACATAAAAATAATACAAATAATATCTACATTTTAAATTATATTAAAAAATAATATTTTTCTTAAAAAAAAACAAACTAAAACTTTAGCTTGCCTGGGGTAGCTGTACATCTTTAGCCAACAACTAATTTGCATCTACTATCATTTAATATTTTAAATTACATATATATAATTTTACTTTACATGCTTACACACTAGTATCTGCACAACAGAAAAAGCCTTACCCAGTTTAAAAAATAAAAAAAATCTTACACTAGGACATAAAATACAAGCTTTCAAACTGTAAGTTTTGTTTAGATATAAATTGAAATCAAGTTGTGACATAGAGTCGTAGCACTAAAACATACCCTGTGTTTTTCTCTTACAGCTTCTGGAATGGGTTTAGTGCCACCTGATCTTTGCTGTTTTAAATTCTTTGATAAAAGGATCCCAAAGGTGCACATCCTCTCCATCAGAAAAACTCACAGCAAATGTTTAACAGAAGCCTTTGTGTAAGTTTGTACTTCAACATCTCTTTGCTGCCCTCACTAATATTTGCAAAGCATTGTATTATCCTTCTTTTCTATGAAGAACAAAATCTGTGATCTGAGAACAAAATAATGACACTGATTTTTTTGCAGGATCAACACGCCCAGAGGCGATTACTGTGTGAGACAGAATGATGACTGGGCAATGGAAGAGTTCGTCAAACGCCGCAATTAAGACATGAAGAATCTACCATGACCCCAATGACCGGCAACCAGCGCTGGAGTTTTAGCTCTTTGTACTTTGCCTGCTTAAGTAGTCTTACTATTATTGAAATGCGGATACTTTTATTTTGCATTTATCAGCTTAATTATCAGCATAAGTTTAGTAAAAAGTTGCATCTCTGAAAAGGGAATTTGAGTATTTGGTATTTGTTTGTCTCTCACTCACTTTGGCAGCAGGACTTTAAAGATCTAAAGATTGAAATTTAAAGGGATTTCACTCGGGTGAGGACAAAGACAGCTGCAAACATCACATATTCCTGTTTAGTTAATGAATCCTCCCTGAATACTTGGTTTTTTTTTGTAGTGCAATGTTTCTGATGCGAGTCCTAATCAGGACAAAAAAGTAGCAGGCACAGAAATGTGCTAATTTATGTCACTTTGATTCCTGCCGACCTGAGAACAGAGACTATGTCAAGTCTTGTTAAACCAGATTATCCCTGCAAGAGCTTCATGTGACGACGATAGTCTTCAAGTTGAAGTGTGACAGTAACAATGAAGGAAAGTTCTTCCATAATAACACAAACAGTTATCCTGCTGCAAAATGAATCGTTCTCCACAAAGATATAAATCACTGCTGGAGGACATCACTGAAGAATGGAGGGCTGCTTCTCCTCAGTCAGGGTGTAGCTGATTTAGATCAGTCTGTCTTCTCACCACCGTGTTTCACTGTAGCTTCGATCCACTGTGGTATCCATCCCTCGCCTGTTTCTCTCCTTACATATGCCCTTTTTTTCCTGCCGCTAATATCTAACGTAGAATTATCATTAAAAACAATTTTAAATTATTTTGATGCCTTAGACGCTTACATGATTTCCATATTCAGATAAAAATAGTGCACGTGAAATTTAATGTCTCCAGTCATTTTACCATTTACTTTCACCGTGCCATTGTTATGCAGATACAGTGTGTCCAAAGCATTTATATATCTCTGTATATTGTTTTTCTTTATTCATTAAAGTTGCATTTCACAAAACTCATCGACTCTGTCTGACAGTGAATGTTCAACTGTGCTTTTATGCCGTGGCCTTCTCTTTGAATTCATCAGAATAGTGAATAAAATCAATAAAATATCCCACTTTAAAATACAACTAATTTTAAACTATAAAAATGCTGGTGAAAACATTTGAGTAAAAATTGTTTGTCATTTTAGGAAAACTTTATAACAACAATCACAAGGGTGCTGAATTTCTCGTCTTGCACCCAAGTTCAGGTATGCTTGTTGTATTTATGTAGGTGCTTGTCAGTGGTGAGCGCTGCACATTCGGGACTGTGGGAATCATTGAGACACTCAAACACTGAGCCATGGCTCTGTGCTACATACAGAGATTTCTGCACCTCTTGGTATTTAGTGACACTTTGTATATAGTTTATTTTATGGCAATGACAATTTTATTTAGCTAGTACATTTCATTACAAGCCAACTCAATGTGCTTAACACAGAAAAACATAAAAACCCATGTTGGTTTACAATGCCAAAGGCAGTGAAAACGGCAAAATACAATAAAACTGTTCTGTCGTGACGGGTCATCGGAGTCTAATCTCCAAATACATTAACTATCTCACTAAATCATGTTTAAATTCTTCCAAGTGATCTTTCCTTATGAAATAGTTCTTAATGATAGAAAGCAATTCTCATAATCTTATTGCTGTGATTATCAAAACTAAGAATGATACCAATTCCTGACTTGCCGACTGTATCTTAGAGACAGAGGTGATAAATATGAAAAAAATTGCCTCTGACTTCCTGTAACAGCAACTAGTATTTCTGTCTTTTCTCTGATCAGTTCTAAAAAGTTTTGATACATCCAGCAATTAATATAATCAGTTAGCACATTAATGTTCAAGGAACTGACCTCCCAGCCCATTGTTCCTACAGTGGTGGTAGTTTCAATCATTATGCAAATGTACTGTTTATAAGATCGGGGAAACCTGCAGTCAGCTGAGACTGAAGGAGTCACTCAGTTGAGTGACGAAACGTTTCTCCCAATTCAATTCAATTCTTCAATTCAATTCTTTATTTATTTGTCACATGTAGTTATAACTAGTACAACACACAGTGAAATGTTTTTTCCGGCTAAAAAGTACTCCCCCCCCGACTGTGCATCTTACTAAACTTATAATAAAAAATATCTATATAAAAGTATAAAAATGTATAATATCGTGCAAAATATTACGCTGTAATAGTTAAGAGCTATAGTGTACGTATTTACATAAATACAGATGTAAATGATAAAATACAAATAAAAATAAGGATAAAACTCAAAGGAAAATTATATACTGTGTATGGAATTGTCCATCATGTTGTCCGATTTGTGTTTTGATTGAGGAGTCTCACTGTTTGTGGGTAGAATCTCCTCCTGAATGTTTCAGTTCTTGTTTTCAGGCTAGAGAGGCGTTTCCCTGACCTCAGTGGCCTGAACAGTTTGTAAGCGGGATGGCTGGAGTCGTTAGTGATCCTGATGGCCCGGGATCTGCACCTTTCAGCGTAGATGTCCTGCAGTGTTGGTAAAGATGTTCCCATAGTGCGTTCAGCTGTGCGCACGACCCTCTGCAGGGCTTTCTGTTGCTGTACTGTGCAGTTCCCGTACCACACCGTGATATTATTACACAGGATGCTCTCAATGACCCCGGTGTAGAATCTCCTCTGGATGTTCTTGGAGATCTTAAACCTCTTTAAACGCCTCAGATGATAGAGGCGCTGTCTGCCTTTGCTGATGAGGAAGTCCGTATGTGTGTTCCAATTAAGGTCCACTGAAAACATTACGTCCAGATGAACAGAAGAATTTTGGGGGTTCTGTTTATAAGTTGATAAGTTTGTGAACAGAGGTTAGATCATCAGAGGAATGTGATAAGTACAACTGTGTATCATCTGCAGAAGAATGGTAGGCTATATTATGATTCTTTATGGCCATACTGAGTGGAAACATGTAAAGGTTAAATTGTAATGGACCCAGGACAGACCCCTGAGGAACCCCTCGTTGAATTTTCATTTGTGCAGATCAGAAACTGCTAGTTGAGACATAAAAACTTAAGAACCCTTTAGATACAAAGAGAGGCATCATCAAAAACCGGACCTGTCAAACCAGCTGTGTCATGAAGCCCTTGAATCAGAATGTCAGTGGTGAAAACAGCAGTGAGATCAAGAAGGATTAAACTCTAAACTCTTAGTGAGTCACTATTGATCTTTAGGTCAGTGATGACATTAGAAAGAGTTGTTTCTGTGCTTAATTGGTCCTGAACCCTGACTGGTCATAAAGACTGTGAGAAAAAAGGTATTTATTTTATTTGTCATAATACTGTTGTCAAATAGTTTACTGAGAAAAGAGGATTATGTAATGCCCATTACTAAACTCTAAATTTTGTCTTTTTAAAGTTTCCATTTCAGATGATATTTTTACACCTGATAACACTGCATACAACCTCATAAAGCATAGTGTTTAACTTGGTCTTTAATATTGCACTGTAACATATCCTGACATGTTCTACTTGTAACTATAGTGCAACATAGAAATTATTCATTTAGAGAAGTAGTTTTATGTCATTTACCATGGCACACTGTTTCATTATAACACGACTTCTGTTTGCCAACGTGTAACGATGCTGCACAGCAGGGTCATTGCATTTCATAAGCTGGTTTGCACTGAATTGCATGATTTGTAGTATAAGTGGTGGGACTGCCACATAATAATGGGCCACGACTGATTAACACATGAAGCTATAGCATTACATCCAGCCTGTGGGCCTTGGGTTTAACATGTGTGGCAAGTAGCCTTATCACCTTTATAAGCTTTGATCTTCACTAGTTTAACTGAAAGAACCCAGCGTCCTCAGATGCCTTCGGATGAATTCACTGCTTCTGATGAGTCATTTCTGTCTTCTTGATTTGTGTTAAGCTGTATTTTTTCAGTGTGAACGACCTCAAGATGCTGTTCACTCTTTGTACAGGGAAGGTTTTGTCTGCCACAGTTGTTGATATAATCTTGTTGAAGACAGCCAGAGCAGTTTTATTTTGTCACTGTGCTTATTTGTCTTAAATGAACTACAGTGTAAAGCACTCTGGAGCACAAAGCTTCACTGAGGCAGCTGTTCTTTAGAAATGTACTATAAGTTTGTAGTGCAGTAAGATGTTTACTTTGTTTACACAAGCATTACGTAGGAGTACGTAATGATAATGGGTATTGCTTTATAAATAACTGGACATGAATAGTTTGAGATCAATAAATAATGTTGTTCTACTACTTTAAAGCTATATCACATTTTGGGGTCAACTTGAAAGAAAGGCAGATGTGAAATGTGACATGATATTCTAAATCTTAATATGGTACTTTCTAAATGTTCACAATACACAGCACATTTGTAGGGATTGTAGTTTTTAAGTTATGAAGCTTGTTGTCAATTTTCTGACAAAATCAAGCGTTAAGTTGACCTTGAAGAGCTCAGTGGAAATAAGCCAAATTTTAATGGATTGTTAACATGAGCTCTACTCTCCTCCTAAAGGTTTATCTGAACCAATGCAAAACCTTTCTTGCAGATTCCAATTTAAGTGACAAAAACTCACATTTCTTTCTCAATATTTTGGGTACTCATCAGGCAGGAGACCAACAACCCCATAGTCAGTGCGGAACAGTGGTGAAAGAAAAACAGCTTTTTTTCATTTGTGTTTTTTAAGTGGCAGCACGGTGGCATGGTGGTTAGCACCGTTGCTGCACAGCAAGAAAATCTTGAGTTCAATTCCATCATCAGGCTATCAGGCCTGCAACAGAGGCAAAACAAAGATGAAACAATCAAGCGGTGACAGATGTTGTAAACAGACACCAAATATTTTCACTCATCAATGAGACCTGAAACCCAGGCACTGAAGTGACTGTAGACGTAGTGAAACAAACAGACGGAGGCCAAATTCTCACAAACTGTTCCCCTGAGGAGCGAAGAAAGCAGGTGAAACATGCCAGAGGAAAACATTCCATAAGAATTTGCTGCCAGGTTGTTTTACTGGAAGTTTGTTATTTATCTAAGACGTGTTGTGTTTGTGCAGCATTTTCAAAACTATCATAAAGTGTATTTAGGTTGGTGTCAGGAACATTGTGCCAACTTGGAAGTCAAAAAAGCAGCGATAAAGGCTCAGTTTTCAAGTACAGTCTCAGTATCTTTATCCTGCAAAATGTCCAGCAGGACTGACTTTTTCAGACATGACCAAACACAGTGCGTAGAAGTTCCTGCTGAGGCCTTGCAGTTCAAACAGAGGTGGAAGCTGATGATTCATTTGTGTTTTATGTGGTGAGAGTTTCACACGGTGCAGAATTGTACATTTCAGCAGGGTTACGCAGTACAGTTACACACTGATAACTTTTTTGTATGATCCCAAATCACATCCTACTCTTCTTCAGTGATGTCTACAGCAAGTTTATTTTTCCACACCTGTGCTACAGCATGGATGCTCATTACATCCAACACATCAGTTTGATTCAAGGCACTGTAAAGATGAGATATGGCTTTCTTGGCTGGGAGAAGTAACTGCTGATATCCTACTTTTAATATTGAAAGTAGTTTTTTGGGGGGTTTTGAAGTCTGAGAACTGAATGTATCTAAAAAAGAAAGTAAAGTTGGGGATGTTTATTGTTTACCACAACGATGCCTGTAAGTCTGCTTCTAGTGTTTTGTTAGTTCTTTGAATTTTCTGTCTTTCTCTTTATTGAAATGGAGAGTGAGACAGAGCGAGGACATAAAACAGGAGCCTTTAATCTGTATCCTTTAATAACAAATTGTGTTTTTGTTGATGTTTGTTGCCTGATGAGCATTAGCCTTAATCATTTCTGATATGCTGTAAGTCATTAGAAACAGACACAATATTGAGTAATCCCTGTTTCTTTTGTTGCAGCTAATTATGCAGAGACGTGCACGGCAGGTCTTACCACACTGCCGCTGATGAAGTAGATGATAATAAGATGTGTTCAGCTGAAGAAAGAGAAATCCAATCTCCACTCAATGATCAAGCTGGGGGAAAGAGAGAAACTGAAAACAAACCAACACTCATTATTGTCAACGGGGCCCGGAGGCCAGTATGTGGGTGGGGACCCAAATCAAAAGACAGGCGGAGGGTTTTTCACAAGCTTTATTATAAACAGAGAGATAAGCAATGACACACACCATGGAAATGTGGCAGCGAGAAGATGGTTTCTGAATTTGAAGCTTACTTTGCAGGTTAGAAGTGTAAGGTTCTGGAGGCCTGCTTACCACAGTTAGGTAGCTGACGAACTGGCCAGTCTCCATAGCCAGTCTTGTTAATGCTCGCACTCAGGGGGGTTTAGGCCTATGCAGGACAGTAGTGATGACAGGGTCTCTCATTGGTACATCCCACACTTTATGGTAGGTTGTGCTACTGGCTTTAAGTTGGCCTCTAGTGTTGTTCGCCATCCAGTCCATCTATAAAGATAATGCATGCACTGTAATGACTTTGAACTGGTGGCGAATACATCAAATAGAAGTGCTGCCTCGCTGATCTAATAGCGAGGAACTCTGATATCTAATGGATATTGACGAATGGCTATAGCCTGGAAATATGGTGCACCTAGCATTCAGCAAATATACAACATGTAAACATAATACATACATACTACATAATATAGTGTGGAAAAACTGAGTATCAATATACAAATGGATCAGATATCAGCAAATGTCTCAAATATTGTCTCGCGATTCTACTGTCGACTTTCACTGCAGCCTGAGTAAAGGAAGGTTGTGCAGACAGTGAAGATTGGGACTAAGCATGCATTATCAGTGCATGTATTTATTGGTAGAGCACCGAGCGGTTTGTTTGAGCATTTTATCAGATATATTGAGTCCCCGAAACTTCCTGTTGTCTCATGGTACAGAAAAACCCCAATCTATTAACCACCTTTGGGGTTGTTGATCATTTTTCCAGTTTCTAAGAAATGGTTTGAATATGCAGATGAGAACGAGACTTAAAGCAGGGTGATCGGACCGATCACTCAGACATCTTCTGAAACATCAGGATCATCAGGTCTACAGTGAAGTCAGCATGAAGACTCTCAGCCTGACAGTGGGACTGCTGCTCGTGCTGTTCACCGTTTACCACAGCGATGCCTGTAAGTCTGCTACTTGTACTTGTGTTAGATCAGTTTTTGAATTTCTGTCTTTCTCTTCATTCAGACACAGAGTGAGACATCAAACTCATATAAGTTCATGGTCATGAAGACCAGTGTTGATCTTAAATTCTTTACTGTAATTAAAAGTCAGATTGAATCCTCGTGTAAACAAGTGTGGTCACATGTTCGGCATGTCCTTCACT